>NC_090897.1:15841427-15941110 GCF_040956055.1 Brachionichthys hirsutus | reverse complement strand
CAGACTGGGCTGCGGAGCTGCGTAAAAACGAACAAATCCAGATCCGAGCGACACCTGGGCGCGTTTAAATAGCTATTAAAATGCTGCATTAGTGAAGTCCGTGCCCCCCCCCCGCACACTGGACTGAGCCATCCGCACCTGCAGTCTACCTGAATGACCCGGTATTTCCAGCCACCTCAGAGAAACGGAAAACGGAGCGATCGGCGGGACGCTTTCGTCGCAGCGCGGACCGGATCGTTAACACGCTCTGCGGGGACAGCGCGCGCTTACCGGGCTCCTCTCCTCCACGGGGCGGCTTTGCGCTACCGACAGGCGCATCTCCATCACCGTGTCGTTCCATCGGTGCTCGAAAAGCGCTCTCCTCCAGAGCCCGACCGGACCGACAGCATCGGTATTCCGGAGGCTTCGCCGCCGCCTTGGTTGCACGGAAACGGTGACCGGAGAGCGGTCCAATCACCCACGGGCTGCTGTCAGAGCGCGGTCCGCTCCGGAGCAGGTTTCATCCAGGTGAGCAGACGCGCTGCCAGCCTGAGAGCATCGTGCGCGGCCACTCTGCCCGATACGAGCGTGCGCCCCTACGCGTGCCAGTTTTGATGCGTTCAGGTCCTACAGGAAACCACCCACTTACAAAGCGCTTTACAGCGTGCACGCTCACGGACACGCCGACACGTGGCCCCAGTCAGAGGCGGGATTCGAACCTTTTGGTCACTGTACTGAGCCAGAACCACTTTGACATGAACATTGTGTGACGTGAACGTGTTGTTCAAGTTCACGGATGAGAATCATTGTAATACCAAACATTCCGCTTCAGGGGGGCTGAAACAGGAACCGGAACCGTGTGACCCCAGGCACGGGTCGGAGCGACCCACAACGAGAAAGAACCCACAACGGGAAGGGAAGCAAAGAATACGCAGAGGACAGTCTACAAAGTAGTGTTTGAAGTACAGGAATACCTCGACATAGCGCTAATACTCACTGGCTGTACCTGTGAGTATTCCTGATCAGTGATGGGTCCAAAGAAAGCGAGTGGTGAGGATGGCAGTGAAGAGAAGACGATGATGATGATGATGATGAAGATGATGATGATGATGGAGATGAAGCATGAAATGATCCATCAACGTGACCGTGGTGTCCGTAAGTGATGGGACACGCCAGTACGAGCGGAGTACATGGATGTGTACAATCCTCAACCAGAAGGAAGCTGTCGAACCCAAAGCCTTCCAGAGGCAGAACTACTATGTCTAAGTTTATGTACGAGTACCTGTGAGGTACAATTACTGCATAAAGTGTTACGTACCGTCCTCCTCCCCGCTGCTCACCTCTGTTTTTAGATGCCGGTTTTCAGTTATTTTATACGCGAAACATTGATTTGAGTTTCGAGCTCGGTCCAGGAACGCGTTCTACTCGTATGTCGAGGTATTACAGTACTTCTGTTCACGAAGGTTTCTGTGTACACAACCAAGTTACCTCTCAGATGCTCATAAAGCAACCATGGAATATTTTTGATCTACTCAGAGCAGGTAAACTGTTTTACTGCATTATGAAAAAGCTGGTCCTTAAGAAGACCAATGAATGAATGAATGAATGACTGAATGAATGAATGACTGCATGACTGAATGAATGAATGAATGAATGCATGACTGAATGAATGAATGAATGAATGCATGAATGACTGAACGAATGCATGACTGAATGAATGAATGAATGAATGAATGCATGACTGAATGAATGAATGAATGAATGAATGCATGACTGAATGAATGAATGAATGAATGCATGACTGAATGAATGAATGAATGAATGAATGACTGAACGAATGGATGAATGACTGAACGAATGCATGACTGAATGAATGAATGACTGAACGAATGCATGAATGAATGCATGACTGAATGAATAACTGAACAAATGAACGAATGAACGAATGAATGAATGAATGAATGAATGAATGAATGAATGAATGAATGAATGACTGAACGAATGAACGAATGAATGAATGACTGAATGAATGAATGAATGAGTGAAATGAATGAATGAATGACTGAACGAATGCATGACTGAATGAATGAATGAATGGATGAATGAATGAATGAATGAATGAATGAACGAATAAATGAATGAATGAATGAATGAATGAATGAATAGGCTGTTCTGGTTTGGGTTGTATATTTCCCTTGGGACCTGAACGTCGCAGCTGAAGCATCACCGGCTGCCGCCGCCCACGCGCGCTGCGCACGAATGAATGGTTATAAACGGGGACCGTCCAGAACAAAGACGATCTAAAAACCCGAGAACAGGCAGAGCACCGAACTACCGGAGATCCCCCCCCCCCCCGACTATCTATTGCCCCACGCCTCCTCCTCTCTAAGCGAGGACAGCTTGTTGTTTTCCGTGCGCTGCTCCTTTATCTCCGCACCGATCTGGCGCACCGACCGTCAGCTGGGAGGACGCGCTCCTCGCCGGCTGAAGGCAAACCGGGAGAGTGGATCCTATTTTCTTGCCGCTTCCACTGGATTGTTAGAATGAAAAACGAGCATTTCATTCTGACAGATACAAACTCTAATATAACAGCATTCAAAGTTCAACCTTGTCAACAACATATGGGGAAAGTCCTCCTTCCCAAGTCGCCCTCGGGACAGAAGGAACGTCCATCCCGCTCCGAGTGAAAGGAGAGCTTTACTGTGCCGAGCTTTAAACTGGTGGCAAAACCCTGTCCAACAGCGTTAGATCACAAATGTCAAGGTCAAGGCCCGGGGGCAACATCAGGTGGTTGAGCGGGTCGTCCTATGATCGAGAGGTTGGCGATTCGATTCCCGATGTGTACACTGTTGTTGTGTCCTTAGGCAAGACGCTTCACCCACATTGCCTGTGAATGAGTGAGCGATTGAATGTCGCTGGGGTTAGGAGGACTGATGGCTGAGATTGGCAGCCTCGCCCCCGTCACCTTACCAAGTACGGCGTGAATGAATAATGTACATACCATGTAAAGTGTCTTTGAGTACCCAGAAAAGCGCTCTAAAAAATCAATGCATTATTATTATTATTAGAACCTGCCCGCAGTAAGCCGGCAGCGTGCAGATCTTTTACACGCACCAATACTACATTTCCAACAATGCAACGGTGACGCACCGAACAGTCGGCAGCTTCATTTCAATATTTATTAGCGCAGCATTCGTTAGCATAACAGTAAAGTTAACTTTCAGATACCCATCAAAAATGGCAGAACGGAAGGTGGACACTGAGAACCGGGGGTTTCAAACAAGGTGGGAGTAAGAGTTTATGTTCATGGAGGTAGCTGGAGAACCTGCGTGTCTTCTGTGTGGAGGAAGTGTGGCGGGACTGAAAGAGTATAATCTGAGACATTATGAAACGAAACACGCAGACAAAAACAAGAATATGGACACGGAACAAAGGCTACAGAAGGTTGAGGAATTAAAACGAGGCTCTGTTCAAAAAAGGCAAATCACAAAGCCAGGCTGCTGTCAAGGGCAGTTTTATTTTGGCAGAAGAGATCGCGAAATCAGGCGGGCCATTTACAGACGGGGATTTCATCAAAAACTGAATGCTTAAAGTTTGTGACGAACTTTGCCCAGAATAAAAGCGACTCTTTTTAAACGTGAGCCTGAGCAGGAACACCGTTCAGAGCGAGTAGACCAGCTGTCCATCAATCTAAAGAGCAGCTTGACTATGTGCGATCATTTTAACATTTTTCAATGAGCATTCGATCAGTCCGGCCCTCGGCTTGTAGCTAATTTTTTTATTTGGCCCTCCTTCCATTACACTTTGACACCCCTGCTTTAGATAATCATTAACGCATAAAAAACATCACGGCACAATGAAGACGCCTCAACCAGCGGCCATCAATTTTAGAAAAAATATCATTCGGAACCGACGTAAATCAGACTGAGCAGGAACAATACGCAGTAAAAGATCATTTACCTTTCCGGCAGAGGAAATGTGGTTCCACTGGAAGGGAAGACGGCGGGGTTTGGGCTTGCAGGTAACGCGTCCTATACCTGGATGGGAGGAGTAGGAAGTGCTATTGTCTCCTCGGGTAAATTCTCACTGCGGCTCTGGCAGTCGATGACGTCACGAGAGGCAACTAACACGTTAAAACGTCGACAAGTCGTTTGAAGATGAAATAGTCCCAAGATGCTGCTGCTGGCAGCTTTCTGAGGTGTAGCGCTACAGGTGTTTGTTGCACCGAGTTCTGTTCCTGTCATTGGAACCAAGTTCAGCCCGGCAGACGGGGTATCTTTAGACGTGTGTGGGCTTGCACAGAACAGTCAAGAATTTATAGGACTAAAGGAATGTTTGAACGGGAGATTTTACAAGTCAGAAACAATTATGTTGCATAGAAACGACCAGAGCAAAACAAGCGTGTTGTAATACTTGACTCATCCCGTCAGAACCAGACTACTGTTAGTCTGTTTCCACCCACTGATTCAGTCTGGAAAGTCTGTCCCGGCTCAAGGTGGACCTCAGTACATGATGTAGATGTCACAGGGACAGTAAGTGTTACTGTAACAAAGTGTGTATATCTATAGAAATGAAGGGAGTCGGAGCACCCACACCAGATACCCCCACATCACCAGGAACCCCCACATCACCAGATACCCCCACATCACCAGGAACCTCCACACATCACCAGGAACCCCACACATCACCAGGAACCCCACACATCACCAGGAACCACACACATCACCAGGAACCACACACATCACCAGGAACCACACACATCACCAGATACCCCCACATCACCAGGAACTCCACACATCACCAGGAACCACACACATCACCAGGAACCACACACATCACCAGGTAACCCACACATCACCAGATGCCCCACACATCACCAGGTACCCCACACATCACCAGGAACCACAGATCACCAGGAACCCCCCAAATCACCAGGAAGTACTTCTGAAGTAAACAAAAACATAGTTGAGGGATCTATTTTGGATGCCTCACGGACATTGCCCTGAAGAGGTGTTCAGGGCACGTCCCACCGGGAGGACAACACGGGGACGACCCAGGACACGCTGGAGAGACGATGTCTCTCGGCTGGCCTGGGAACGCCTCGGGATTTTTGCTCAGTCTCGGTCAGTCAGTTTATAAAGAGTGAATTTCTCAACAAACCCTGAGAGTAATTGAAGTCAAACGCCATCATGCCAGCGCTTGGCTACCTTTTGTATCCTGTTTGCTCCGCCTTCATCTTCACACTGTGGAAATCTGGGCGTGGTACTATCAAAGTATTCCCCATGTGTATGTCAATGTAAACACTGGTGGGACACTGCTGAATGACATGCATTCCTTTCTGGCACTGCAGGTGAACACACAGTAAGATCCGCATCGCATGCTTCTGTCGTACAGACACACTCGTTGCTTGGGTGTCGTCTTACATGCCACCCAGAATTTACAGGTGACCGTTGGCAGACAGGGCGGCCATCGCTGAGAGTCAGAAGGGTCACAGCATGTTTGTAGGACAGCCTTATTATGTTTTTGACAACATCTGTTTGTTTGTCTGTCTGTTAGCAGGATTTCAGAAAACTGCTGGATGGATCTTGATGACAAAAATCTGAAGATGGGTCTTGGTCTAACTTAGATCCCATTAAATTCTGAGAGCAATCCAGATACTCGTCTGCATACAAAGACATCTGGATTTTCCCAATTACTTATAATGGAGGCTTTTTCATAAAATTCTATCCAGTAAAATCGGAAATCAATTCAGTAACCAGATGATAATCATGAATATATTTATTAGATAGAATGTTAGAGAACAAGTACAGTCACACAGGAGCATGTATTACAGTACAAGTACAGTCAAACAGTAGCATGTATTACAGTACAAGTACAGTCAAACAGTAGCATGTATTACAGTACAAGTACAGTCACACAGTAGCATGTATTACAGTACAAGTACAGTCACACAATAGCATGTATTACAGTACAAGTACAGTCAAACAGTAGCATGTATTACAGTACAAGTAGAGTCAAACATCCTGTCTAAGAGGAGCGTTTCAAAAAAGCCCTTGCGGTCTTGTTTCCGTTGAAAGTCCTTCGTACATAAATCATCGACATTTAATACCAATAAAAATTAAAATAAATTACTCCACAGATGCAAAATAACAATGAATTAAAAAGACACATAATATGTACAACGTAGGTGGACAAAAAAGTCTACACCATCCACATGGTGATCTGGATCAGCACCAAAAGGTTCTAGATTGTTCTTGGTATCTTCATACACCAACCATGAAAAGTCAAAGTGAATCAGTATTTTTAACTGATTTTTGAATCCGTTAAATATAACGACATGGTTACGATTTACGTTTCCCCCACATCACCAGGTACCCCACACATCACCAGATACCCCACACATCACCAGGTACCCCACACATCACCAGATACCCCACACATCATCAGGTACCCCACACATCACCAGGAACCCCACACATCACCAGGAACCCCACACATCACCAGGAACCCCACACATCACCAGGAACTCCACACATCACCAGGAACTCCACACATCACCAGGAACCCCACACATCACCAGGAACCCCACACATCACCAGGTACCCCACACATCACCAGGTACCCCCACATCACCAGGTACCCCCACATCACCAGGTACCCCACACATCACCAGGTACCCCCACATCACCAGGAACCCCACACATCACCAGGAACCCCACACATCACCAGGAACTCCACACATCACCAGGAACTCCACACATCACCAGGAACCCCACACATCACCAGGAACCCCACACATCACCAGGAACTCCACACATCACCAGGAACCCCACACATCACCAGGAACCCCACACATCACCAGGTACCCCACACATCACCAGGAACTCCACACATCACCAGGAACTCCACACATCACCAGGTGCCCCACACATCACCAGGAACTCCACACATCACCAGGAACCCCACACATCACCAGGAACCCCACACATCACCAGGAACCCCACACATCACCAGGTACCCCACACATCACCAGGAACTCCACACATCACCAGGAACTCCACACATCACCAGGAACCCCACACATCACCAGGAACCCCACACATCACCAGGTACCCCACACATCACCAGGAACTCCACACATCACCAGGAACTCCACACATCACCAGGTGCCCCACACATCACCAGGTACCCCACACATCACCAGGAACTCCACACATCACCAGGAACTCCACACATCACCAGGTGCCCCACACATCACCAGGAACTCCACACATCACCAGGAACCCCACACATCACCAGGAACCCCACACATCACCAGGAACCCCACACATCACCAGGAACCACACACATCACCAGGTACCCCACACATCACCAGGAACTCCACACATCACCAGGAACTCCACACATCACCAGGAACTCCACACATCACCAGGAACTCCACACATCACCAGGAACTCCACACATCACCAGGAACCCCACACATCACCAGGAACCACACACATCACCAGGTACCCCACACATCACCAGGTACCCCACACATCACCAGGTACCCCCACATCACCAGGTACCCCACACATCACCAGGAACTCCACAGATCACCAGGAACCCCCCAAATCACCAGGAAGTACTTCTGAAGTAAACAAAAACAAAGTTGAGGGATCTATTTTGGATGCCTCACGGACATTGCCCGGATGAGGTGTTCAGGGCACGTCCCACCGGGAGGACAACACGGGGACGACCCAGGACACGCTGGAGAGACGATGTCTCTCGGCTGGCCTGGGAACGCCTCGGGATTTTTGCTCAGTCTCGGTCAGTCAGTTTATAAAGAGTGAATTTCTCAACAAACCCTGAGAGTAATTGAAGTCAAACGCCATCATGCCAGAGCTTGGCTACCTTTTGTATCCTGTTTGCTCTGCCTTCATCTTCACACTGTGGAAATCTGGGCGTGGTACTATCAAAGTATTCCCCATGTGTATGTCAATGTAAACACTAGTGGGACAGTGCTGAATGACATGCATTCCTTTCTGGCACTGCAGGTGAACACACAGTAAGATCCGCATCGCATGCTTCTGTCGTACAGACACACTCGTTGCTTGGGTGTCGTCTTACATGCCACCCAGAATTTACAGGTGACCGTCGGCAGACAGGGCGGCCATCGCTGAGAGTCAGAAGGGTCACAGCATGTTTGTAGGACAGCCTTATTATGTTTTTGACAACATCTGTTTGTTTGTCTGTCTGTTAGCAGGATTTCAGAAAACTGCTGGATGGATCTTGATGATAAAAATCTGAAGATGGGTCTTGGTCTAACTTAGATCCCATTAAATTCTGAGAGCGATCCGGATACTCGTCTGCATACAAAGACATCTGGATTTTCCCAATTACTTGTATTGGAGACTTTTTCATAAAATTCTATCCAGTAAAATCTGAAATCAATTCAGTCACCAGATGATGATGATGAATATATTTATTAGATAGAATGTTAGAGAACAAGTACAGTCACACAGGAGCATGTATTACAGTACAAGTACAGTCAAACATCCTGTCTAAGAGGAGCGTTTCAAAAAAGCCCTTGCGGTCTTGTTTCCGTTGAAAGTCCTTCGTACATAAATCATCGACATTTAATACCAATAAAAATTAAAATAAATTACTCCACAGATGCAAAATAACAATAAATTAAAAAGACAAATAATATGTACAACGTAGGTGGACAAAAAAGTCTACCCCGTCTACATGGTGATCTGGATCAGCACCAAAAGTTTCTAGATTGTTCTTGGTATCTTTAAACACCATGAAAAGTCAAAGTGAATCAGTATTTTTAACTGATTTTTGAATCCGTTAAATATAACGACATGGTTACGATTTACTTTTCCCACACTTCACCAGGAACCCCCCCACATTACCAGGTACCCGACACTTCACCAGGTACCCCATACATCATCAGGTGCCCCCCACATCACCAGGAACCACACACATCACCAGGTACCCCACACATCATCAGGTACCCCCACATCACCAGATACCCCACACATCACCAGGTACCCCACACATCACCAGGTACCCCACACATCACCAGATACCCCACACATCACCAGGTACCCCACACATCACCAGGTACCCCACACATCACCAGATACCCCACACATCACCAGGAACCCCATACATCACCAGGTACCCCACACATCACCAGGTACCCCACACATCACCAGATACCCCACACATCACCAGGTACCCCCACATCACCAGGTACCCCACACATCACCAGGTACCCCACACATCACCAGGAACTCCACACATCACCAGGAACCCCACACATCACCAGGTACCCCACACATCACCAGGAACTCCACACATCACCAGGAACTCCACACATCACCAGGTGCCCCACACATCACCAGGTACCCCACACATCACCAGGAACTCCACACATCACCAGGAACCCCACACATCACCAGGAACCCCACACATCACCAGGAACCCCACACATCACCAGGTACCCCACACATCACCAGGAACTCCACACATCACCAGGAACCCCACACATCACCAGGAACCCCACACATCACCAGGAACCCCACACATCACCAGGAACTCCACACATCACCAGGAACCCCACACATCACCAGGAACCCCACACATCACCAGGAACTCCACACATCACCAGGTACCCCACACATCACCAGGAACTCCACACATCACCAGGAACTCCACACATCACCAGGTGCCCCACACATCACCAGGTACCCCACACATCACCAGGAACCACACACATCACCAGGAACCCCACACATCACCAGGAACTCCACACATCACCAGATACCCCACACATCACCAGGAACCCCACACATCACCAGGAACCACACACATCACCAGGAACCCCACACATCACCAGGAACTCCACACATCACCAGGAACTCCACACATCACCAGGAACCCCACACATCACCAGGAACCACACACATCACCAGGTACCCCACACATCACCAGGTACCCCCACATCACCAGGTACCCCACACATCACCAGGAACTCCACAGATCACCAGGAACCCCCCAAATCACCAGGAAGTACTTCTGAAGTAAACAAAAACAAAGTTGAGGGATCTATTTTGGATGCCTCACGGACATTGCCCGGATGAGGTGTTCAGGGCACGTCCCACCGGGAGGACAACACGGGGACGACCCAGGACACGCTGGAGAGACGATGTCTCTCGGCTGGCCTGGGAACGCCTCGGGATTTTTGCTCAGTCTCGGTCAGTCAGTTTATAAAGAGTGAATTTCTCAACAAACCCTGAGAGTAATTGAAGTCAAACGCCATCATGCCAGAGCTTGGCTACCTTTTGTATCCTGTTTGCTCTGCCTTCATCTTCACACTGTGGAAATCTGGGCGTGGTACTATCAAAGTATTCCCCATGTGTATGTCAATGTAAACACTAGTGGGACAGTGCTGAATGACATGCATTCCTTTCTGGCACTGCAGGTGAACACACAGTAAGATCCGCATCGCATGCTTCTGTCGTACAGACACACTCGTTGCTTGGGTGTCGTCTTACATGCCACCCAGAATTTACAGGTGACCGTCGGCAGACAGGGCGGCCATCGCTGAGAGTCAGAAGGGTCACAGCATGTTTGTAGGACAGCCTTATTATGTTTTTGACAACATCTGTTTGTTTGTCTGTCTGTTAGCAGGATTTCAGAAAACTGCTGGATGGATCTTGATGATAAAAATCTGAAGATGGGTCTTGGTCTAACTTAGATCCCATTAAATTCTGAGAGCGATCCGGATACTCGTCTGCATACAAAGACATCTGGATTTTCCCAATTACTTGTATTGGAGACTTTTTCATAAAATTCTATCCAGTAAAATCTGAAATCAATTCAGTCACCAGATGATGATGATGAATATATTTATTAGATAGAATGTTAGAGAACAAGTACAGTCACACAGGAGCATGTATTACAGTACAAGTACAGTCAAACATCCTGTCTAAGAGGAGCGTTTCAAAAAAGCCCTTGCGGTCTTGTTTCCGTTGAAAGTCCTTCGTACATAAATCATCGACATTTAATACCAATAAAAATTAAAATAAATTACTCCACAGATGCAAAATAACAATAAATTAAAAAGACAAATAATATGTACAACGTAGGTGGACAAAAAAGTCTACCCCGTCCACATGGTGATCTGGATCAGCACCAAAAGTTTCTAGATTGTTCTTGGTATCTTTAAACACCATGAAAAGTCAAAGTGAATCAGTATTTTTAACTGATTTTTGAATCCGTTAAATATAACGACATGGTTACGATTTACTTTTCCCACACTTCACCAGGAACCCCCCCACATTACCAGGTACCCGACACTTCACCAGGTACCCCATACATCATCAGGTGCCCCCCACATCACCAGGAACCACACACATCACCAGGTACCCCACACATCATCAGGTACCCCCACATCACCAGATACCCCACACATCACCAGGTACCCCACACATCACCAGGTACCCCACACATCACCAGATACCCCACACATCACCAGGTACCCCACACATCACCAGGTACCCCACACATCACCAGGTACCCCACACATCACCAGATACCCCACACATCACCAGGAACCCCATACATCACCAGGTACCCCACACATCACCAGGTACCCCACACATCACCAGATACCCCACACATCACCAGGTACCCCCACATCACCAGGTACCCCACACATCACCAGGTACCCCACACATCACCAGGTGCCCCCCACATCACCAGATACCCCACACATCACCAGGTACCCCACACATCACCAGGTACCCCACACATCACCAGGTACCACACACATCACCAGATACCCCACACATCACCAGGAACCCCATACATCACCAGGTACCCCACACATCACCAGGTACCCCACACATCACCAGATACCCCACACATCACCAGGTACCCCCACATCACCAGATACCCCACACATCACCAGGTACCCCACACATCACCAGGTACCCCACACATCACCAGATACCCCACACATCACCAGGTACCCCACACATCACCAGGTACCCCACACATCACTAGGTACCCCACACATCACCAGATACCCCACACATCACCAGGAACCCCATACATCACCAGGTACCCCACACATCACCAGGTACCCCACACATCACCAGATACCCCACACATCACCAGGAACCCCACACATCACCAGGTACCCCACACATCACCAGGAACTCCACACATCACCAGGAACTCCACACATCACCAGGTGCCCCACACATCACCAGGTACCCCACACATCACCAGGAACTCCACACATCACCAGGAACCCCACACATCACCAGGAACCCCACACATCACCAGGTACCCCACACATCACCAGGAACTCCACACATCACCAGGAACTCCACACATCACCAGGAACCCCACACATCACCAGGAACCCCACACATCACCAGGAACCCCACACATCACCAGGTACCCCACACATCACCAGGAACTCCACACATCACCAGGAACTCCACACATCACCAGGTGCCCCACACATCACCAGGTACCCCACACATCACCAGGAACCACACACATCACCAGGAACCCCACACATCACCAGGAACTCCACACATCACCAGATACCCCACACATCACCAGGAACCCCACACATCACCAGGAACCACACACATCACCAGGAACTCCACACATCACCAGGAACTCCACACATCACCAGGAACCCCACACATCACCAGGAACCACACACATCACCAGGTACCCCACACATCACCAGGTACCCCCACATCACCAGGTACCCCACACATCACCAGGAACTCCACAGATCACCAGGAACCCCCCAAATCACCAGGAACTACTTCTGAGGTAAACAAAAACAAAGTTGAGGGATCTATTTTGGATGCCTCACGGACATTGCCCGGATGAGGTGTTCAGGGCACGTCCCACCGGGAGGACAACACGGGGACGACCCAGGACACGCTGGAGAGACGATGTCTCTCGGCTGGCCTGGGAACGCCTCGGGATTTTTGCTCAGTCTCGGTCAGTCAGTTTATAAAGAGTGAATTTCTCAACAAACCCTGAGAGTAATTGAAGTCAAACGCCATCATGCCAGAGCTTGGCTACCTTTTGTATCCTGTTTGCTCTGCCTTCATCTTCACACTGTGGAAATCTGGGCGTGGTACTATCAAAGTATTCCCCATGTGTATGTCAATGTAAACACTAGTGGGACAGTGCTGAATGACATGCATTCCTTTCTGGCACTGCAGGTGAACACACAGTAAGATCCGCATCGCATGCTTCTGTCGTACAGACACACTCGTTGCTTGGGTGTCGTCTTACATGCCACCCAGAATTTACAGGTGACCGTCGGCAGACAGGGCGGCCATCGCTGAGAGTCAGAAGGGTCACAGCATGTTTGTAGAACAGCCTTATTATGTTTTTGACATCTGTTTGTTTGTCTGTCTGTTAGCAGGATTTCAGAAAACTGCTGGATGGATCTTGATGATAAAAATCTGAAGATGGGTCTTGGTCTAACTTAGATCCCATTAAATTCTGAGAGCGATCCGGATACTCGTCTGGATACAAAGACATCTGGATTTTCCCAATTACTTATAATGGAGGCTTTTTCATAAAATTCTATCTAGTAAAATCTGAAATCAATTCAGTCACCAGATGATGATGATGAATATATTTCTTAGATAGAATGTTAGAGTACAAGTACAGTCACACATCCTGTCTAAGAGGAGCGTTTCAAAAAAGCCCTTGCGATCTTGTTTCCGTTGAAAGTCCTTCGTACATAAATCATCGACATTTAATACCAATAAAAATTAAAATAAATTTCTCCACAGATGCAAAATAACAATAAATTAAAAAGACACATAATATGTACAACGTAGGTGGACAAAAAAGTCTACCCCGTCCACATGGTGATCTGGATCAGCACCAAAAGGTTCTAGATTGTTCTTGGT
Source organism: Brachionichthys hirsutus (assembly GCF_040956055.1). Taxonomy (NCBI): domain Eukaryota; kingdom Metazoa; phylum Chordata; class Actinopteri; order Lophiiformes; family Brachionichthyidae; genus Brachionichthys; species Brachionichthys hirsutus. The sequence goes on along the minus strand of NC_090897.1, from coordinate 15,927,176 downwards.
ATCTTTAAACACCATGAAAAGTCAAAGTGAATCAGTATTTTTAACTGATTTTTGAATCCGGTAAATATAACGACATGGTTACGATTTACTTTTCCCACACTTCACCAGGAACCCCATACATCACCAGGTACCCCACACATCACCAGGTACCCCACACATCACCAGACACCCCACACATCACCAGGTACCCCATACATCACCAGGTACCCCACACATCACCAGGTACCCCACACATCACCAGACACCCCACACATCACCAGGTACCCCACACATCACCAGATACCCCACACATCACCAGGAACCCCATACATCACCAGGTACCCCACACATCACCAGGTGCCCCCCACATCACCAGGTACCCCACACATCACCAGGAAGTACTTCTGAAGTAAACAAAAACAAAGTTGAGGGATCTATTTTGGATGCCTCACGGACATTGCCGTGAGGCATCCAAAACCATAGACTCTCCCCCCACCCCCACTGTCCTCTGCATCCAGGAGCAGGATGTGCACAGACAGTTCACAAAGCTGAACCCCCGTAAAGCTGCGGGGCCGGACAATGTTTCCCCCTCCACCCTGAAACACTGTGCCAGTGAGCTGACTCCTGTCTTCACAGACATCTTTAACACCTCCCTGGAGTCCTGTCATGTGCCAGCCTGCTTCAAGTCCTCCACCATTGTTCCTGTCCCCAAGAAGCCAAGGACCACAGGACTTAATGACTACAGACCGATAGCGCTGACATCTGTAGTCATGAAGTCTTTTGAGCGCCTGGTTCTCCACCACCTGAAGACCCTCACCGCCCCCCTCCTGGACCCGCTGCAGTTTGTTTACCGAGCCAACAGGTCTGTAGACGACGCAGCCAATCTGGCCCTCCACTTCATCCTGCAGCATCTGGACTCCCCAGGAACCGACGCCAGGATCCTGTTTGTGGACTTCAGCTCAGCTTTCAACACCATCCTCCCGGGACTGCTCCAGGACAAGCTGCTCCAGCTCGACGTGCCCGACTCCCTCTGCTGGTGGATCACCGACTTCCTGATGGAGCGGAGGCAGCATGTGCGGCTGGGGTCTACGGTCTCGGACACCCTGACTATTAGCACCGGATCCCCCCAGGGCTGTGTACTTTCCCCCTGTCTCTTCTCCCTGTACACCAACTGCTGCACCTTCAGCCATCAGTCCGTCAAACTGATTAAGTTTGCGGACGACACCACGCTCATCGGGCTCATCTCGGACGGTGATGAGTCGGCCTATAGGAGGGAGGTGGACCGGCTGGTGTCCTGGTGTAGCAGCAACAACCTGGAGCTAAACAGCCAGGAAACAGTGGAGATGATTGTTGACTTCAGGAAAGTCACAGCCCCACCGTCCCCCCTCGCCCTCACAGTCTCCCCTACCCCCATCTCCATCGTGGACTCTTTCCGCTTCCTGGGCACCAACATCACCCAGGACCTCAAATGGGAGCCGACCATCAGCTCCCTCATCAAGAAGGTTCAGCAGAGGATGTACTTCCTGCGGCAGCTGAGGAAACTCAAGCTGCCAACCCAGATGTTGGTGCAGTTCTACACCTCGATCGTGGAGTCCGTCCTCACCTCCTCCATCACCGTGTGGTACGCTGGCGCCACCACCAGGGACAGACACAGACTGCAGAGCATTGTACGTGCTGCGGAGAAGGTGATCGTCTGCAAGCTGCCATCGCTCCAGGACCTGTATGTCTCCAGGACTCGGAGGCGTGCAGGTCGGATCGCAGCCGACCCTTCTCACCCTGGACACGGACTCTTTGACCCTCTCCCCTCGGGCAGGAGGCTACGGTCCATCCGGACCAGAACCTCCCGCCACAAGAACAGCTTCTTTCCCTCAGCCGTAAGACTCATGAACACTTAATAATTCTGTCCCGAACTCCTGAATACAACTTGCACTGTTCCATTTGCACTGCGTGATGACGCTGGTTTACTGCTGCTATTACACATCTGTGTAACCACTCCGGCTGCTGCTGATGTGTCTGTACTTGTATGGTCTTTGTATTTTGTCATTAATGTTAGATGTAGCACGACTTCACCGAGAAACGTTCCTAGTCTGTGAACCCTCACTGACAATGGCAATAAACCACTTCTGATTCTGATTCTGATTCTGATGAGGTGTTCAGGGCACGTCCCACCGGGAGGACAACACGGGGACGACCCAGGACACGCTGGAGAGACGATGTCTCTCGGCTGGCCTGGGAACGCCTCAGGATTTTTGCTCAGTCTCGGTCAGTCAGTTTATAAAGAGTGAATTTCTCAACAAACCCTGAGAGTAATTGAAGTCAAACGCCATCATGCCAGAGCTTGGCTACCTTTTGTATCCTGTTTGCTCTGCCTTCATCTTCACACTGTGGAAATCTGGGCGTGGTACTATCAAAGTATTCCCCATGTGTCTGTCAATGTAAACACTAGTGGGACACTGCTGAATGACATGCATTCCTTTCTGGCACTGCAGGTGAACACACAGTAAGATCCGCATCGCATGCTTCTGTCGTACAGACACACTCGTTGCTTGGGTGTCGTCTTACATGCCACCCAGAATTTACAGGTGACCGTCGGCAGACAGGGCGGCCATCGCTGAGAGTCAGAAGGGTCACAGCATGTTTGTAGAACAGCCTTATTATGTTTTTGACAACATCTGTTTGTTTGTCTGTCTGTTAGCAGGATTTCAGAGAACTTCTGGATGGATCTTGATGATAAAAATCTGAAGATGGGTCTTGGTCTAACTTAGATCCCATTAAATTCTGAGAGCGATCCAGATACTCGTCTGCATACAAAGACATCTGGATTTTCCCAATTACTTATAATGGAGGCTTTTTCATAAAATTCTATCCAGTAAAATCTGAAATCAATTCAGTCACCAGATGATGATGATGAATATATTTATTAGATAGAATGTTAGAGAACAAGTACAGTCAAACAGTAGCATGTATTACAGTACAAATACAGTCAAACATCCTGTCTAAGAGGAGCGTTTCAAAAAAGCCCTTGCGGTCTTGTTTCCGTTGAAAGTCCTTCGTACATAAATCATCGACATTTAATACCAATAAAAATTAAAATAAATTTCTCCACAGATGCAAAATAACAATAAATTAAAAAGACACATAATATGTACAACGTAGGTGGACAAAAAAGTCTACACCGTCCACATGGTGATCTGGATCAGCACCAAAAGGTTCTAGATTGTTCTTGGTATCTTTAAACACCATGAAAAGTCAAAGTGAATCAGTATTTTTAACTGATTTTTGAATCCGGTAAATATAACGACATGGTTACGATTTACTTTTCCCCCCACATCATCAGGAACCCCACACATCACCAGATACCCCACACATCACCAGGTACCCCACACTTCACCAGGTACCCCACACATCACCAGATACCCCACACATCACCAGGTACCCCCACATCACCAGATACCCCACACATCACCAGGAACCCCATACATCACCAGGTACCCCACACTTCACCAGGTACCCCACACATCACCAGGTACCCCACACATCACCAGGAAGTACTTCTGAAGTAAACAAAAACAAAGTTGAGGGATCTATTTTGGATGCCTCACGGACATTGCCGTGAGGCATCCAAAACCATAGACTCTCCCCCCCCCCCCCACTGTCCTCTGCATCCAGGAGCAGGATGTGCACAGACAGTTCACAAAGCTGAACCCCCGTAAAGCTGCGGGGCCGGACAATGTTTCCCCCTCCACCCTGAAACACTGTGCCAGTGAGCTGACTCCTGTCTTCACAGACATCTTTAACACCTCCCTGGAGTCCTGTCATGTGCCAGCCTGCTTCAAGTCCTCCACCATTGTTCCTGTCCCCAAGAAGCCAAGGACCACAGGACTTAATGACTACAGACCGATAGCGCTGACATCTGTAGTCATGAAGTCTTTTGAGCGCCTGGTTCTCCACCACCTGAAGACCCTCACCGCCCCCCTCCTGGACCCGCTGCAGTTTGTTTACCGAGCCAACAGGTCTGTAGACGACGCAGCCAATCTGGCCCTCCACTTCATCCTGCAGCATCTGGACTCCCCAGGAACCGACGCCAGGATCCTGTTTGTGGACTTCAGCTCAGCTTTCAACACCATCCTCCCGGGACTGCTCCAGGACAAGCTGCTCCAGCTCGACGTGCCCGACTCCCTCTGCTGGTGGATCACCGACTTCCTGATGGAGCGGAGGCAGCATGTGCGGCTGGGGTCTACGGTCTCGGACACCCTGACTATTAGCACCGGATCCCCCCAGGGCTGTGTACTTTCCCCCTGTCTCTTCTCCCTGTACACCAACTGCTGCACCTTCAGCCATCAGTCCGTCAAACTGATTAAGTTTGCGGACGACACCACGCTCATCGGGCTCATCTCGGACGGTGATGAGTCGGCCTATAGGAGGGAGGTGGACCGGCTGGTGTCCTGGTGTAGCAGCAACAACCTGGAGCTAAACAGCCAGGAAACAGTGGAGATGATTGTTGACTTCAGGAAAGTCACAGCCCCACCGTCCCCCCTCGCCCTCACAGTCTCCCCTACCCCCATCTCCATCGTGGACTCTTTCCGCTTCCTGGGCACCAACATCACCCAGGACCTCAAATGGGAGCCGACCATCAGCTCCCTCATCAAGAAGGTTCAGCAGAGGATGTACTTCCTGCGGCAGCTGAGGAAACTCAAGCTGCCAACCCAGATGTTGGTGCAGTTCTACACCTCGATCGTGGAGTCCGTCCTCACCTCCTCCATCACCGTGTGGTACGCTGGCGCCACCACCAGGGACAGACACAGACTGCAGCGCATTGTACGTGCTGCGGAGAAGGTGATCGTCTGCAAGCTGCCATCGCTCCAGGACCTGTATGTCTCCAGGACTCGGAGGCGTGCAGGTCGGATCGCAGCCGACCCTTCTCACCCTGGACACGGACTCTTTGACCCTCTCCCCTCGGGCAGGAGGCTACGGTCCATCCGGACCAGAACCTCCCGCCACAAGAACAGCTTCTTTCCCTCAGCCGTAAGACTCATGAACACTTAATAATTCTGTCCCGAACTCCTGAATACAACTTGCACTGTTCCATTTGCACTGCGTGATGACGCTGGTTTACTGCTGCTATTACACATCTGTGTAACCACTCCGGCTGCTGCTGATGTGTCTGTACTTGTATGGTCTTTGTATTTTGTCATTAATGTTAGATGTAGCACGACTTCACCGAGAAACGTTCCTAGTCTGTGAACCCTCACTGACAATGGCAATAAACCACTTCTGATTCTGATTCTGATTCTGATGAGGTGTTCAGGGCACGTCCCACCGGGAGGACAACACGGGGACGACCCAGGACACGCTGGAGAGACGATGTCTCTCGGCTGGCCTGGGAACGCCTCAGGATTTTTGCTCAGTCTCGGTCAGTCAGTTTATAAAGAGTGAATTTCTCAACAAACCCTGAGAGTAATTGAAGTCAAACGCCATCATGCCAGAGCTTGGCTACCTTTTGTATCCTGTTTGCTCTGCCTTCATCTTCACACTGTGGAAATCTGGGCGTGGTACTATCAAAGTATTCCCCATGTGTCTGTCAATGTAAACACTAGTGGGACACTGCTGAATGACATGCATTCCTTTCTGGCACTGCAGGTGAACACACAGTAAGATCCGCATCGCATGCTTCTGTCGTACAGACACACTCGTTGCTTGGGTGTCGTCTTACATGCCACCCAGAATTTACAGGTGACCGTCGGCAGACAGGGCGGCCATCGCTGAGAGTCAGAAGGGTCACAGCATGTTTGTAGAACAGCCTTATTATGTTTTTGACAACATCTGTTTGTTTGTCTGTCTGTTAGCAGGATTTCAGAGAACTGCTGGATGGATCTTGATGATAAAAATCTGAAGATGGGTCTTGGTCTAACTTAGATCCCATTAAATTCTGAGAGCGATCCAGATACTCGTCTGCATACAAAGACATCTGGATTTTCCCAATTACTTATAATGGAGGCTTTTTCATAAAATTCTATCCAGTAAAATCTGAAATCAATTCAGTCACCAGATGATGATGATGAATATATTTATTAGATAGAATGTTAGAGAACAAGTACAGTCAAACAGTAGCATGTATTACAGTACAAATACAGTCAAACATCCTGTCTAAGAGGAGCGTTTCAAAAAAGCCCTTGCGGTCTTGTTTCCGTTGAAAGTCCTTCGTACATAAATCATCGACATTTAATACCAATAAAAATTAAAATAAATTTCTCCACAGATGCAAAATAACAATAAATTAAAAAGACACATAATATGTACAACGTAGGTGGACAAAAAAGTCTACACCGTCCACATGGTGATCTGGATCAGCACCAAAAGGTTCTAGATTGTTCTTGGTATCTTTAAACACCATGAAAAGTCAAAGTGAATCAGTATTTTTAACTGATTTTTGAATCCGGTAAATATAACGACATGGTTACGATTTACTTTTCCCCCCACATCACCAGATACCCCACACATCACCAGGTACCCCACACTTCACCAGGTACCCCACACATCACCAGATACCCCACACATCACCAGGTACCCCCACATCACCAGATACCCCACACATCACCAGGAACCCCATACATCACCAGGTACCCCACACTTCACCAGGTACCCCACACATCACCAGGTACCCCACACATCACCAGGAAGTACTTCTGAAGTAAACAAAAACAAAGTTGAGGGATCTATTTTGGATGCCTCACGGACATTGCCGTGAGGCATCCAAAACCATAGACTCTCCCCCCCCCCCCACTGTCCTCTGCATCCAGGAGCAGGATGTGCACAGACAGTTCACAAAGCTGAACCCCCGTAAAGCTGCGGGGCCGGACAATGTTTCCCCCTCCACCCTGAAACACTGTGCCAGTGAGCTGACTCCTGTCTTCACAGACATCTTTAACACCTCCCTGGAGTCCTGTCATGTGCCAGCCTGCTTCAAGTCCTCCACCATTGTTCCTGTCCCCAAGAAGCCAAGGACCACAGGACTTAATGACTACAGACCGATAGCGCTGACATCTGTAGTCATGAAGTCTTTTGAGCGCCTGGTTCTCCACCACCTGAAGACCCTCACCGCCCCCCTCCTGGACCCGCTGCAGTTTGTTTACCGAGCCAACAGGTCTGTAGACGACGCAGCCAATCTGGCCCTCCACTTCATCCTGCAGCATCTGGACTCCCCAGGAACCGACGCCAGGATCCTGTTTGTGGACTTCAGCTCAGCTTTCAACACCATCCTCCCGGGACTGCTCCAGGACAAGCTGCTCCAGCTCGACGTGCCCGACTCCCTCTGCTGGTGGATCACCGACTTCCTGATGGAGCGGAGGCAGCATGTGCGGCTGGGGTCTACGGTCTCGGACACCCTGACTATTAGCACCGGATCCCCCCAGGGCTGTGTACTTTCCCCCTGTCTCTTCTCCCTGTACACCAACTGCTGCACCTTCAGCCATCAGTCCGTCAAACTGATTAAGTTTGCGGACGACACCACGCTCATCGGGCTCATCTCGGACGGTGATGAGTCGGCCTATAGGAGGGAGGTGGACCGGCTGGTGTCCTGGTGTAGCAGCAACAACCTGGAGCTAAACAGCCAGGAAACAGTGGAGATGATTGTTGACTTCAGGAAAGTCACAGCCCCACCGTCCCCCCTCGCCCTCACAGTCTCCCCTACCCCCATCTCCATCGTGGACTCTTTCCGCTTCCTGGGCACCAACATCACCCAGGACCTCAAATGGGAGCCGACCATCAGCTCCCTCATCAAGAAGGTTCAGCAGAGGATGTACTTCCTGCGGCAGCTGAGGAAACTCAAGCTGCCAACCCAGATGTTGGTGCAGTTCTACACCTCGATCGTGGAGTCCGTCCTCACCTCCTCCATCACCGTGTGGTACGCTGGCGCCACCACCAGGGACAGACACAGACTGCAGCGCATTGTACGTGCTGCGGAGAAGGTGATCGTCTGCAAGCTGCCATCGCTCCAGGACCTGTATGTCTCCAGGACTCGGAGGCGTGCAGGTCGGATCGCAGCCGACCCTTCTCACCCTGGACACGGACTCTTTGACCCTCTCCCCTCGGGCAGGAGGCTACGGTCCATCCGGACCAGAACCTCCCGCCACAAGAACAGCTTCTTTCCCTCAGCCGTAAGACTCATGAACACTTAATAATTCTGTCCCGAACTCCTGAATACAACTTGCACTGTTCCATTTGCACTGCGTGATGACGCTGGTTTACTGCTGCTATTACACATCTGTGTAACCACTCCGGCTGCTGCTGATGTGTCTGTACTTGTATGGTCTTTGTATTTTGTCATTAATGTTAGATGTAGCACGACTTCACCGAGAAACGTTCCTAGTCTGTGAACCCTCACTGACAATGGCAATAAACCACTTCTGATTCTGATTCTGATTCTGATGAGGTGTTCAGGGCACGTCCCACCGGGAGGACAACACGGGGACGACCCAGGACACGCTGGAGAGACGATGTCTCTCGGCTGGCCTGGGAACGCCTCAGGATTTTTGCTCAGTCTCGGTCAGTCAGTTTATAAAGAGTGAATTTCTCAACAAACCCTGAGAGTAATTGAAGTCAAACGCCATCATGCCAGAGCTTGGCTACCTTTTGTATCCTGTTTGCTCTGCCTTCATCTTCACACTGTGGAAATCTGGGCGTGGTACTATCAAAGTATTCCCCATGTGTCTGTCAATGTAAACACTAGTGGGACACTGCTGAATGACATGCATTCCTTTCTGGCACTGCAGGTGAACACACAGTAAGATCCGCATCGCATGCTTCTGTCGTACAGACACACTCGTTGCTTGGGTGTCGTCTTACATGCCACCCAGAATTTACAGGTGACCGTCGGCAGACAGGGCGGCCATCGCTGAGAGTCAGAAGGGTCACAGCATGTTTGTAGAACAGCCTTATTATGTTTTTGACAACATCTGTTTGTTTGTCTGTCTGTTAGCAGGATTTCAGAGAACTGCTGGATGGATCTTGATGATAAAAATCTGAAGATGGGTCTTGGTCTAACTTAGATCCCATTAAATTCTGAGAGCGATCCAGATACTCGTCTGCATACAAAGACATCTGGATTTTCCCAATTACTTATAATGGAGGCTTTTTCATAAAATTCTATCCAGTAAAATCTGAAATCAATTCAGTCACCAGATGATGATGATGAATATATTTATTAGATAGAATGTTAGAGAACAAGTACAGTCAAACAGTAGCATGTATTACAGTACAAATACAGTCAAACATCCTGTCTAAGAGGAGCGTTTCAAAAAAGCCCTTGCGGTCTTGTTTCCGTTGAAAGTCCTTCGTACATAAATCATCGACATTTAATACCAATAAAAATTAAAATAAATTTCTCCACAGATGCAAAATAACAATAAATTAAAAAGACACATAATATGTACAACGTAGGTGGACAAAAAAGTCTACACCGTCCACATGGTGATCTGGATCAGCACCAAAAGGTTCTAGATTGTTCTTGGTATCTTTAAACACCATGAAAAGTCAAAGTGAATCAGTATTTTTAACTGATTTTTGAATCCGGTAAATATAACGACATGGTTACGATTTACTTTTCCCCCCACATCACCAGATACCCCACACATCACCAGGTACCCCACACTTCACCAGGTACCCCACACATCACCAGATACCCCACACATCACCAGGTACCCCCACATCACCAGATACCCCACACATCACCAGGAACCCCATACATCACCAGGTACCCCACACTTCACCAGGTACCCCACACATCACCAGGTACCCCACACATCACCAGGAAGTACTTCTGAAGTAAACAAAAACAAAGTTGAGGGATCTATTTTGGATGCCTCACGGACATTGCCGTGAGGCATCCAAAACCATAGACTCTCCCCCCCCCCCCCACTGTCCTCTGCATCCAGGAGCAGGATGTGCACAGACAGTTCACAAAGCTGAACCCCCGTAAAGCTGCGGGGCCGGACAATGTTTCCCCCTCCAGCCTGAAACATTGTGCCAGTGAGCTGACTCCTGTCTTCACAGACATCTTTAACACCTCCCTGGAGTCCTGTCATGTGCCAGCCTGCTTCAAGTCCTCCACCATTGTTCCTGTCCCCAAGAAGCCAAGGATCACAGGACTTAATGACTACAGACCGATAGCGCTGACATCTGTAGTCATGAAGTCTTTTGAGCGCCTGGTTCTCCACCACCTGAAGACCCTCACCGCCCCCCTCCTGGACCCGCTGCAGTTTGTCTACTGAGCCAACAGGTCAGTAGACGACACAGTCAATCTGGCCCTCCACTTCATCCTGCAGCATCTGGACTCCCCAGGAACCTACGCCAGGATCCTGTTTGTGGACTTCAGCTCAGATTTCAACACCATCCTCCCGGGACTGCTCCAGGACAAGCTGCTCCAGCTCGACGTGCTCGACTCCCTCTGCTGGTGGATCACCGACTTCCTGACGGAGCGGAGGGAGCATGTGCGGCTGGGGTCTACGGTCTCGGACACCCTGACTATTAGCACCGGATCCCCCCAGGGCTGTGTACTTTCCCCCTGTCTCTTCTCCCTGTACACCAACTGCTGCACCTCCAGCCATCAGTCCGTCAAACTGATTAAGTTTGCGGACAACACCACGCTCATCGGGCTCATCTCGGACGGTGATGAGTTGGCCTATAGGAGGGAGGTGGACCGGCTGCTGTCCTGGTGTAGCAGCAACAACCTGGAGCTGAACAGCCAGGAAACAGTGGAGATGATTGTTGACTTCAGGAAAGTCACAGCCCCACTGTCCCCCCTCGCCCTCACAGTCTCCCCTACCCCCATCTCCATCGTGGACTCTTTCCACTTCCTGGGCACCAACATCACCCAGGACCTCAAATGGGAGCCGACCATCAGCTCCCTCATCAAGAAGGTTCAGCAGAGGATGTACTTCCTGCGGCAGCTGAGGAAACTCAAGCTGCCAACCCAGATGTTGGTGCAGTTCTACACCTTGATCGTGGAGTCCGTCCTCACCTCCTCCATCACCGTGTGGTACGCTGGCGCCACCACCAGGGACAGACACAGAGTGCAGCGCATTGTACGTGCTGCGGAGAAGGTGATCGTCTGCAAGCTGCCATCTCTCCAGGACCTGTATGTCTCCAGGACTCGGAGGCGTGCAGGTCGGATCACATTAAGTCCCTTCTCACCCTGGACACGGACTCTTTGACCCTCTCCCCTCAGGCAGGAGGCTACGGTCCATCCGGACCAGAACCTCCCGCCACAAGAACAGCTTCTTTCCCTCAGCCATAAGACTAATGAACACTTAATAATTCTGTCCCGGACTCCTGAATACAACTTGCACTGTTCCATTTGCACTGCGTGATGACGCTGGTTTACTGCTGCTAGTACACATCTGTGTAACCACTCCGGCTGCTGCTGATGTGTCTGTACTTGTATGGTCTTTGTATTTTGTCATTAATGTTAGATGTAGCACGACTTCACCGAGAAACGTTCCTAGTCTGTGAACCCTCACTGACAATGGCAATAAACCACTTCTGATTCTGATTCTGATGAGGTGTTCAGGGCACGTCCCTCCGGGAGGACAACACGGGGACGACCCAGGACACGCTGGAGAGACGATGTCTCTCGGCTGGCCTGGGAACGCCTCAGGATTTTTGCTCAGTCTCGGTCAGTCATTTTATAAAGAGTGAATTTCTCAACAAACCCTGAGAGTAATTGAAGTCAAACGCCATCATGCCAGAGCTTGGCTACCTTTTGTATCCTGTTTGCTCTGCCTTCATCTTCACACTGTGGAAATCTGGGCGTGGTACTATCAAAGTATTCCCCATGTGTATGTCAATGTAAACACTGGTGGGACACTGCTGAATGACATGCATTCCTTTCTGGCACTGCAGGTGAACACACAGTAAGATCCGCATCGCATGCTTCTGTCGTACAGACACACTCGTTGCTTGGGTGTCGTCTTACATGCCACCCAGAATTTACAGGTGACCGTCGGCAGACAGGGCGGCCATCGCTGAGAGTCAGAAGGGTCACAGCATGTTTGTAGGACAGCCTTATTATGTTTTTGACAACATCTGTTTGTTTGTCTGTCTGTTAGCAGGATTTCAGAGAACTGCTGGATGGATCTTGATGATAAAAATCTGAAGATGGGTCTTGGTCTAACTTAGATCCCATTAAATTCTGAGAGCGATCCGGATACTCGTCTGGATACAAAGACATCTGGATTTTCCCAATTACTTATAATGGAGGCTTTTTCTTTTCTTTTTCTTTGTATAACTCGTCTGCATTCGTGCTCCACAGTGACAGCGTACACAACGTCAGTCTCTGTTAGAGTTCTATGCTTTTTATTCTTATAGTGATTGTGACCGTCACCTGCCCTCTTGGCAGACTAGCCTATTCATGTTTTATTAGTTTTGTTACCTGCTACCTGTGCACACCGCAGTGAACACACAACATGGACAAACAAAAAGTGACAAATACACAGTGTTCTGAGAAGAGAGTGCAATGGATTTATTTGTGCTCCTTAATTCTGTCCCTTCCATCCAATCATCACCAAGAGTTGTCCCAATACACCAGGTTCACATCAGCCTCTAGAGGAAAGTCTGGATCACCAAGTTCTCAGGAGATCTGAGGAAAAAGAGGGAGAGCAGAGTGAGAGCCCCAAACACTGACCCAGCAACCTCCACTAACTCAGAGATCTGTGGGCGGAGTTAACTCTCAAATCGAGTTTTGATAGGTGCTGGAGTGGTTGATGGCATGCATGAAACCTCCACATAAGAAAGGGGCAGCCATCCCGGGCCCAACAATGGCAAGGTGAGCCCCCAGATCACCCCAAGCAGCCTCAGCAACCTGAAAACAACCCCCGGGGGCCCACCAGAGCCACACGCAGAAGAACCAGCCCAGGGCCTGGGAGCGACCTTCACCAACACAGCCGACGAAAACAAGGCCAGCGCAGCGCCACGGGTACAGCGGGCCGGCCCGGCATCCCACCAAGTACAGTCACACAGTAGCATGTATTACAGTACAAGTAGAGTCAAATATCCTGTCGAAGAGGAGCATTTCTAAAAAGCCCTTGCGATCTTGTTTCCGTTGAAAGTCCTTAGTACATAAATCATCGACATTTAACAATAGCAAAAAAGTAAAAATAAATTACTCCACAGATGCAAAATAACAATAAATTACAAAGACACATAATATGTACAACGTAGGTGGATGAAAAAAAAAAGGGGGGGGGGGATTGATCCGGAGAGAGTCGTGATGACTATCTCCGTTTCTGCCCCCCTGAAAGGTGAATCCCATTCATAAAGGGGTCCGGTATGAACCATCATGAAACATATCTTCTGGTTTTGAGCCAGAATGAAGTCAGGAAAAAATATTAAACGTTAACATTAAAACCCATTTATGGATTCAAGAATCAGTTAAAAATACTGATTCACTTTGACTTTTCATGGTTGGTGTATAAAGATACCAAGAACAATCTAGAACCTTTTGGTGCTGATCCAGATCACCATGTGGATGGTGTAGATCCAGTTAGGAGGGGAACGAGCTGCTTGGGGGAGGTCTGTGCTCTCCGACTGCTGATTTGATCAGTGAAGATTATTTTGAATTAAATTTATTTGAATGAAAATTTTAACTCCAATCCTCTTCCATTTGTAAACTGGATGAAATCGTACCTTGAGGGACGAGAACAAGTGGTAGACATAAACGGAACCTTGTCCTCGTCCCTCCCGGTGAGCTGTGGGGTTCCTCAAGGAAGCATTCTACTGTTCCTCCTATACATTAACGACATGAATGCTGCCTGTAACTGCAAATAGTTCCTGTTTGCTGATGACTCAGCACTCCTGATTTTGGGAGAGGACAAGGTGCCTGGTGATAGTATGGCAACTAAGGTGATCAAAAAAGTCAATCAAAGAACGTGATTTTTGGGACAGAATGTCTACTTTTGTCAGCAAAAGTTCTCTCCGGACTCTTGCTGGAGCCCTCGTTCAGCCCCTTTTTGACTATGCTAGCACCTCCTGGTATTCAAACATCAAAGTGTCCCTGAAAACCAGGCTCCAAACCTCCCAAAACAAACTGATTCGGCTACTCCTCAATCTGGGGCCCATGACCCACCTTCTTCCTAAACATTTTGCTAGCCTAAAATGGCTCAGGGTAGAAGACAGGGTTAAACAACTCAAAATGGGATTGGCTTTTAAAATAGTCAATGCAGCTCTGCCCTCAGTCCCCTCAATCCCTGCATAACTGACTAAACACCTCCACAGATTTAGTGACACCCACAGCCACAACACTAGAGGGAGCTCAAACAACAACCTGATTACACTCTCCTTTTTTGTCCACCTACGTTGTACATATTATGTGTCTTTTTAATTTTAATTTATTGTTATTTTGTACCTGTGGTGTAATTTATATTTATTTTATTGTTATTTTGCATCAATTGAGTAATTTATTTTTATTTTATTGGTATTGTTAAATGTTAATGATTTATGTACGAAGGACTTTCAACGGAAACAAGACCGCAAGGGCTTTTTAGAAACGCTCCTTGTGGGTTTTGGAGGTGACATGAACCGTTTGGCTGAGATGCTTGTTGGTGATGCAGGCTTTGTGGAGCTTCCAGCGCTAACGGGCTCGCTGAACGGGAAGCCTTGCCAGCAGCCATTCTCACGCGTAGCAATCGCCAGCATTTCTTCTCTTCGTCTTCCCAGCTGAACACATTCTGCTACCTTGGATCCACAGTCTCCTCCCCTGGTCAGCATCCAGCACGAATGTAAGAATATAAGAAAGGTGGATCTGAACACATGAGCAAGCCCTGCCGAGCGCTTGGAGGAGCCGGTGTGACATCCAGCACATTGGACCGGCACAGGTTAGCGTTCAGAAACAGGCCCAGCACCCAGTCCTGTGCAATGCATTCTGGGTTGATGACATCAAAGGGTTGCAGCCCTCGCCACGCCCAGCAAACATAACAAATGGACTGAACTTATATAACACTTTTCCACCTTCATGGTGCCACAGAGCTTGACAGTTTAGCCTCACATTCACCCATTCACATTCACCCATTCACACGCTACTGGGCTCAGTTGCTACCCCTCTAGCAACTGAGCCACAGCCGCCCCCATAACATAACAACAACAACATAGAATACACGGTCATGAAACCCTGCGAGATATATATTTATATTGAATATTTATGAAAACCCGCCAGCCTCCTGTTCACGCTGCACACGAGTGACTGCAATACCACCGACACACACACACACGTCTGGGGAGTCTGGACAATGGTGAGGACACGCACAACTTGCTCAGTGGTGCACAGCAAACAACATGTAGTGCTACACAACATCAACACAATCAAAGCGCTCGTGGCTGCTCTCAGAACGTCGGAGGCGAGGATGCACTGCTGACATCTTCACAAGAACCCAGGTAGACGGTTTCACTTTTGTCATTAATATCCACTTGCCAAAGGTCATGTAATAAATGTACGGAGAGCTGTGGGCAGACTTTCCCTCTCGGAGACTGAAGCTGTACATTCCTCATCCTCCCTCACAGCTTCTCACCACAGAGCAACGTTTGGTCTGGACCTGAGGTGTGCAAACACTTTGGAAGTGTCTTTATGCTATGAGCGTTTTAATATTTATTATTGAGGTGATCATCAGGTGTGAAACACCTGAACATGAGATCAGCGTGTCTCGATCAAACAGAGCTGCAGCTTTTGATGCTTCAACATCTTCTGAAATGGATTGGACGTAAATTTAGAAACTGGTAGGAGTAAAGCCAAGTCCGGAATACTAGTACTCCTGGGGAGTCTGATGGCCTTGGTGGTTTCACGCACGTCTTTGTTTTCTGCTTGAGCAAGAGCATAAGTTCCTGGACCCTCGACCAGTCTCTCAGAACAGAAGAGGCCTCTTGGATGAACAAGTCCAGTTGATTCTTTGTTTTCTTGCTCACCGATCGATTGATGAATAAAGTCAATGCCATCACAAAGACCCCTGAGGAAAAGTGGAATTTGAGACTATGGAAAGTAAAATTTAAATATGAACAGGAAACTTCAGTGGTTTGATTCTGGGTTGTGAACCTCCGCTCATGGTTGAGTCCTTTGCAGTTAGCAGCGTGACTTACACCTTTTAGGGGGGCAGAAATGGAGATAGTCATCACGACTCTCTCCGGATCAACCCCCCCTCCACCCCCTTTTTTGTCCAACCAACGTTGCACATATTAAGTGTCTTTGTAATTAATGTAATTTATTGTAATTTATGTAATTTATTGTCATTCGTTGTCATTTTGCATCAGTGGTGTAATTTATTTAAAATTTATTGTTAGTTTGCATCGGTGGTGTAAAATAATTTTATTTTCCTAATGTTACTTTGCATTAATTGAGTTATTGAATATTGGTTTTATTTTTATTTGTATAGTAAAATTTGTATTGTTGAATATCGATGATTTATGTACGAAGGACTTTCAACGGAAACAAGACCGCAAGGGCTTTTTTGAAATGCTCCTCTTAGGCAGGATGTTTGACTGTACTTGTACTGTAATACATTCTACTGTGTGACTGTACTTGTACTCTAACATTCTATCTAATAAATATATACTAACCGGGATGGAACCACCAACCCTCCGGGAGAGGACAATCCTGATGAGACATGACATGATATCTGTAGTGACGGGGAAATGAACACGATCATCAAACTCATCTGTGTTTCTGTTCAAAACCACAACAAATGAAGCCTCTTTTCATGAACAAGAACTTCTTTTCATGCCTGGTCTGTGTTTCTGCTGTAGCGAAGCAGAAGAGATGTGACACGCATGAGCTGCTGTCAGAGCCGTTTCCTCTTTAGCGCTGTACGTTATGTAGAACTGGGCTAAAGGCTAAGCTAAAGCTGAAAGAGGAACGCAGATTGTGCAGCAGAGTAGTTCCTCTGCATTGTTCTGACTGACTATAAGTCTAGTTCTGCTTGACATGTTTCCCTTCAGTGTGAATCAGAATCAGAATCAGAATCAGAATCAGGACCCCTCCAGCAACATTGCTGCACGCTACAAAACTCAGAAATAGGAACAGAACAGTTTGCACATCGTGCAATAATAGAAATATAAGTATATTATTAACAATTTAAAGAGCAATAGAAGGTTACAATGATGAATTGTATATTTTAATTGCCACAGAAAGAAGAGACCTTCAATGTCTCTCCATCACCGTCTCTAAGGAGTCCAGCTTCACCCCCACAACGCCACCTGCCTTACGGATGAGACCCTCAGTCTGTTGCCCCAGCACACCCCAGCAGACAGGATGGACTAGATACCCTCAGTCTGCTGCCCCAGCACACCCCAGCAGACAGGATGGACTAGATACCCTCAGTCTGCTGCCCCAGCACACCCCAGCAAACAGGATGGACTAGATACCCTCAGTCTAGTGCCCCAGCACACCCCAGCAAACAGGATGGACTAGATACCCTCAGTCTGCTGCCCCAGCACACCCCAGCAAGCAGGATGGACTAGATACCCTCAGTCTGCTGCCCCAGCACACCACAGCAAACAGGATGGACTAGATACCCTCAGTCTGCTGCCCCAGCACACCCCAGCAGACAGGATGGACTAGATACCCTCAGTCTGCTGCCCCAGCACACCCCAGCAGACAGGATGGACTAGATACCCTCAGTCTGCTGCCCCAGCACACCCCAGCAGACAGGATGGACTAGATACCCTCAGTCTGCTGCCCCAGCACACCCCAGCAGACAGGATGGACTAGATACCCTCAGTCTGCTGCCCCAGCACACCACAGCAAACAGGATGGACTAGATACCCTCAGTCTGCTGCCCCAGCACACCCCAGCAAACAGGATGGACTAGATACCCTCAGTCTGCTGCCCCAGCACACCACAGCAAACAGGATGGACTAGATACCCTCAGTCTGCTGCCCCAGCACACCCCAGCAAACAGGATGGACTAGATACCCTCAGTCTGCTGCCCCAGCACACCCCAGCAGACAGGATGGACTAGATACCCTCAGTCTGCTGCCCCAGCACACCACAGCAAACAGGATGGACTAGATACCCTCAGTCTGCTGCCCCAGCACACCCCAGCAAACAGGATGGACTAGATACCCTCAGTCTGCTGCCCCAGCACACCACAGCAAACAGGATGGACTAGATACCCTCAGTCTGCTGCCCCAGCACACCCCAGCAAACAGGATGGACTAGATACCCTCAGTCTGCTGCCCCAGCACACCACAGCAAACAGGATGGACTAGAGACCCTCAGTCTGCTGCCCCAGCACACCCCAGCAAACAGGATGGACTAGATACCCTCAGTCTGCTGCCCCAGCACACCCCAGCAGACAGGATGGACTAGATACCCTCAGTCAAGTTTCCTTCATTGGTAGAGATCAAGCATTCAAATGATCATGTGTGATCATGTTTTCCTTTTCATTCAAACAAATCACTGCCTATTTGTTATCCCAGTTACGGATCTCGGTGAACCTGGTCCGTCCCGCATGGATACATGAGGATGGTCGTGCCACAGAAATGATTTGAAGTGAGATCACAGGATGTTTATGTTTATGTGTTCATGAATGATTCTCATTCTCTCTGTGTGTATATATATTGTTGCTTTAAGAGAGATTTTGTTTTTTCGTTATGTTCTGATGAGTGCCTTAAGCTGTGGGCCTCCACATGATTTTATTACGTTTGCATAATGATAATAAAGTATCTTGAATCTTGAATCTTGAATGATAAAAGGGGGAATTGTTAGATAAATCTGTGCATGTGTGTATCATTAATTCACCAATCAGCATTAGTTATGTCGTGGTTCTTGTAATCATTTACTCAATATAATCACAAAGTGGGTGACAATCATCTGTTATACGCTGACTAGACTGAATAATTGATCACTCTTGTATTGTGAGGAACAGCGATCTGCTCAAGGTTGGAGTCTTCATGTCTGGGTGATTCACGCATGTGCACATTCTTATCTGCAAATAAAACCAGGGGTGTGGGGGGGGGGGGGGGTCTCTGAGAATCGAGGACGCAGCTTCCATTCTCCCTTGCTGGAAGAAAGAGTTCTCGTCTCGTTTCTTGTTATTGGTGTTGAATCTTTGGTGCTGGGCTCTGACTTTCTCTCTGTTACAGCGTCACAAACCTGACACCTCCTCAGGAAACAGAGGCGGATCTGGCCTTTGAACGGGGCCTGGGCCAAGTAGCCCCCCCTCACACCAGCAACCCCGGCAAAAATAACTCCATTAACTGTTTCCCATGCACCATACTCTCATTTCCTGTTGTCCCCCCACTCATCTAAACACACACTGAACTTTCTCTGTCTCACACACACACACACACATGCACACACCCACACACACACACACACACACACACACACGCACACACACACTCACTTCCTGCTGTGACAAGGCTGAAATTAAAGCAGGCTATTAGTTTGGACTTCTCCACTGCCAACAGAGAAATTTGGGACATTTTCTCACAGTCAAATGAAGATAATGAGGCGATAAGACACAACATGTCCTATCATTGCATGTGTGTGTGTGTGTGAGAATCACACTTGGCTGTTCTTGTCAGCTGTGAAAGCACGACAAGATCTGAACTGGATCCCACACGGGGAAATATAGTCGATTATTTGTTAATATTCCAACTGTGTTTGGCTCTGTCTATCACACAACCATCCAAAGTACTCAAACGAGTACATGCAGTATTACTCTTAGTATGTGCAATAGAGACCCGGATGGAACTGTTTTATGGCACTTAAGCAGGGACACGAAGAGATAAGAATACCGACGTGTCTTCATTTGGACCTCTACTAAGGAGGACATGGCTGTCTGGCGTTTTTACCAGATCATCTGAAAAAGTTCTCAAGGATTCCAGTTACATTTTGCAATGAGAAATATTTAGTTGTCGCTTGAGTCCAGGTCAAAGTTCTTTTTGCAGCCTTGGTGGAGACATGCTGCTCCAGTTTAAAGGTCCCATATTATGAAAAACTCACTTTTCCCATGTTTCTACACTATGATGGTGATTCTGGGTCCTTATCAACCCCAAACAGCTAAATAAACCATCCAGTCAGTCCTTCGTAGTTTGGGTACGTCTGTAATCACCTCCCGAAACACGTCTGGAAGAAATCGCGCCCCTTCCGATGCCAAGCGGGGCAAACGTGCACAAGATGTGCGTCCCCGTGTCCACCCGTGCACGCTACACGGCATTTTTCCTGGTGGAAATGTTCCGGCAAAAATGGGCAAAAATGTTTTAGTGTGTGTAAAACACTTTGAAAGAGACGCTTTGTGGAGCGGGAGACAGAAAGCGATAGACATCGGTGCAGCGTCTGCAGTAATGCGGACTCTGCACGGCCTTCGGACCGGCTTTAAGGGAGAATGCTACGTTAGCGCCTGCTAACCGCTCTACCATTTGTTACTCTATATTACATATATATTTATAAGCTACAATGACACTACTGCATTTGAATAAATGTTTTGTGTCTTAAATTATGCTGTTCTATTTATCTTCACTGCTTATACTTTAGTCTATTTTCTGAGTCATCTTTTCTATTGTATCTTAAATGCCCGTTGTTGCACCTCGGGTCCGAAAGAGAAGGAATCTCAATCCTCTGTGTGTCTAGTGAGAAGCTGCAGAAATGACAGAAAATTACCCCCCCTGCCTAAAATCACCCCTCTGTGACGTTTTGTTGGACACTTTCCGAAGGGTCATGGACAGTTTAAACATGGATTATGAGCATTTTAAAATGAATATTCTGGGAAATTTCCCCCAGAATGATGGCGCCTCATCAAAAATCAACTCCCGTGAGGACGAGGACTGTCTGTTAGGGAGCGTTGCATTTCTGAAATGGACAGAAATGTCCAGAGTAACAAGGGTTTAACACTTAAAATAAAAAAAACAGTTCTAAACACACATCAAGTCCCAAATATGTGAAAGCAGCAATTTTATTGTTGTGCAAGGATTTTGTCTGGGGGGGGTCAGCATTGTGGGGTCGGGCCTTCACAATGCTTTTAGCTTAGCAAGACGAAGGAAACGGTTTCTCACGTCACCTAACGAGGACGGCTCGGTGTGTCTTTGTTTGCAGCTCGGTGTGTCTTTGCAGGGTCGTGCACGTCACCGTGCCTCCGAGGCACTCGTAAACTAACACCGTGGCACGGCTTCATTCTCAGCATGGAGTGGGATGTGGCTGGCCAGAAACCTGACAGGCAGGTTTTAATTGGCTGGGGGTGGTGAGACGAGGAATAATAGAAACGCTCCATTACGCTGCTGCTCAGGCTCTTACTCACCACCCAGCTATTCAAGACAGTCGTTTCCGGACACAAAGCATTAGAGTCCTTCTGAATTTATGTCCTCCCCACCGGCACCAAGCGTCCATGCAGCCCACGGATGCTGCTCCCAGTGGGATAAACCACCGGGAGCCTCAGCATGGAGGTGGACCCAGAACCCATGAGGACTCGGGTCAACGTTTGGCCCCCAGAGGTTCCTCGTGGATCACCGCTGCCACCCAGTGGAGGGTTAGAATATAGAATCCCAGGGGTGGGGGCAGCAGCTGAGCCTGTCTCCTGCTCTGCACAATCCGGAGACAAATGACCGGCAGCAGTGGGGTGTCTCGAGAGTCCAGCCTCGTGACCAGTGGACACTGGGGTGGCGTCAGTCCTTCCGCAGACAGCAGAGGGACACGTGATGTGGTCGTCAGATAATGGACGTTGTCTTCGGTCCAGAGCCACGAGCACAGGGGACCAGCCCATAACCATCGTGAGGCCAAGTGGACACATGGTCAGATGGACGGACGTCCCCCACGAGTGTGCCGGTGCGATTGCTGCCATCCCGTGGACAGAGTTCGATCCCTTGTGATGTTTTCTTCATCGGTCCATCAGCGATGAGCGGCGGACAGAGCAGCTCTCTTCATGTAGCTCCACCCACCTAACATGGCCGCCGACGCGTCAGGGCTCCTCAGCAACGGCAGCAGTGGCTCTGTGGGTTGGGAAGCGGAGAAGTTTGGTGGCTGGAGAGGGGCCAGTCTACCTCCAGAGCACTGCCGAGGTGCTCTTGAGCAAGGCACCGTCCCCCCCAACTGCGCAGATCATGGCCCTACTCCCTCTCCGCATGCTAGGGTCCTGATGTGGTTGTTTGAGGGGCCCGGTGTACTCGGGTGTAAAAAGTGTGAACATGTAATGACAAATAAAGCCTTTCTTCTTCTTCTTCTCCTTCATTCCAAACGTCTTCGCTGCAGGAGCCCGTCCTGCTGTTGGACCCGCATCAGGAAGGTCTACTGGACACTACTGGACTTTCTTCTTGTCCCCTGGGGGGTCGCCACAGCAACCCAACCTCCTCCACTGCACCCTGTCCTTTGCATCGTCCTCCCTCTCGACGTCCATGTGTCTTCTCCTGGGTCGTCCTCTAACCCTGTCCTTTGCATCGTCCTCCCTCTCTAGTCTCTACGTCCATGCATCACAACACTGAAGGAATCCACGTCTTCTGGACGCACCCGCAGCGTCGGGCCAGCAGGGGGCGCTGGGCGCCACGTTCCCACTCACTTCCTGCTTCTTGTATGGAATACAGAAAGTTGTCCCGGCATGAAGTGGACTGTCCTCGCTTAGGTCGGCGTTAGGACGCCTCATCCATCGCGCGGAGCTGCTGGAACGTCTGAAGCCATGGCGGACAACCCGAGAGACGAGCCGGAGCCGGAGCCGGAGCCGGAGCCGCAGGGCGCCGCGGGCGGGGAAGGTACGAGACGCTCCGTCAGGTCGACGCGGCGGCTCAGCGGCCTTTGTCTGCGAGCCGAACCGAACTCACGGTTCTGCTCTCTGTCCGCGGCCCGGCCGGTCGGTGCCGAGCCGCGCGTCGTGTGCGTCCCGGCACCGAGAAGTCGTTGTCAGAGTTTGACTTGCGCGTAACGCCAGACGGTCGTTAACCGACGAACTCACAGCCGAGCCTCCGGCCACAGGTGAGTCCGCCCGGTGAGCCCCGCCCGGTGAGTCCGCCAGGTGAGCCCCACCCGGTGAGCCCGCCAGGTGAGCCCGCCCGGTGAGCCCCGCCCGGTGAGACCGCCCGGTGAGCACCGCCCGGTGAGCCCCGCCCGGTGAGCCCGCCAGGTGAGCCCCGCCAGGTGAGCCCCGCCCGGTGAGCCCCGCCCGGTGAGCCCCGCCAGGTGAGCCCCGCCAGGTGAGCCCGCCCGGTGAGAGGAGCACGTCTCGTCCCAGACGTCGGCACCGAGCCGTTTATTCGTCGCCTCGCCGCGGATCCCGGCGTGTTCTGCTGTCGACCCTTCCGTCTCTCCGGCCGGTGTTCAAATGAATAGATTTGTTGTTAACCACGTCAAGATGACGTCATTAAGAAAGAAAATGGCTGCAGGTGCGCGCTGTCCGGTGACGTCACTGCGGTGGATGAAAAACACGGTAATGAAACGGAGAGCATATCGCTGCCTGCTACACCCCGAACGCGTCGCCAGCACACGCTACGGACAAAGGCCACGGCGCTAACCACTACGCCACCGTGCCGCCCAGAGGAGAGACCCGATAGGTTGTTTTAGCGTAGTGATAATATAAATGAGCGTCCAAAGGTTGCTTCAACGACATCACATCGATTCTGCAGCTGAATAGAAAGCCTGGACGCTGTGGGATGTAGCCCCTCCCACTCCGTGATGGAGCATGTTCTACACGTGCTCTAAACACGCAGCCCCCCCCCCCCCCCCCCCCAGGACAGTCCGGTGGGAGACGTTTTCTCTAAGCTCCCTGTGTGATGTAAGCCGTCCTCTTGTCGTTGCAGCAGACGTTATCGATGACCCCATCCTGGAGCAGGGAGTGGTGATCCTCCGGGGGTGAGTGCGTGATGGATGACGTGCTTATTACTACATAATAAAAGATGTACGGTGCTTATTACTACATAATAAAAGATGTACGGTTAGCTTATTACTACATAATAAAAGATGTACGGTGCTTATTACTACATAATAAAAGATGTACGGTTAGCTTATTGCTGTATTTACCTCTGCTGAGGCGAGGTTCTGTCTGTCTTTCCGCCTGTTAGCAAGATAACTCAAAACGTCCTTGAAGGATCTTGATGAACTTTTCAGGAAATGTTGGGAATGTTACCAGGAACAGATGATTACATTTTGGTGACGATCCAGAAGATTCTGGATCACTTTGAATCTTTTGTTAGCATTGCAGTCAATGGAGCTTCAAAATGTGTTTCTCACTATCTCGGTTATTATTGATCGATGTTTATGGAATGTGGCACAGTCATGTAGGGGGGGGGGTCTCTATCTCACCACCAAACCCATTTATGGATTCAAGAATCAGTTAAAAATCAACTCTGATTCACTTTGACTTTTCATGATTGGTGTATCAAGATACCAAGAACAATCTAGAACCTTTTGATGATCTAGATTCTAGATCACCGTGTGGACGGTGTAGATCCAGTTAGGAGGGGAACGAGCTACTTGGGGGAGGTCTGTGCTCTCTGAGTTCTCTTCAAGTTATAACATTAATCCTTTTAATTTATCATCTTAAGAAAACAAAATTACTACTATTACTATAAAATCAACGATCACATGTGACAGACGCAGCATTTTGAGTTTGACACCTGTGATCTAGAACATCGCGTGGTTAATGTTTCCGATGGATTGACCAATCAGTGGTCTGCATTGTGTCACATGGTCTAGTACCAGGTACTCGTTGTCATATTCCAGCTAATAAAGAGACGCCCCTCAAGTGCTTCCGGTAGCTCCACCTCCTGCTGGTGTTGCTTCCCTGCACCTTTTCCTGCTCCTAACGAGGAGGTGCAGACCTGGACCCGGACCCGGACCTGGACCTGGGCCTGAGCATGGACACGGACCCGGGCCTGAGCATGGACACGGACCCGGGCCTGAGCATGGACCTGGACCTCCACTCTGGCTTTAAACCGGC
The DNA here is from genome assembly GCF_040956055.1 of Brachionichthys hirsutus. NCBI lineage: Eukaryota > Metazoa > Chordata > Actinopteri > Lophiiformes > Brachionichthyidae > Brachionichthys > Brachionichthys hirsutus. The sequence continues at coordinate 15,902,298 of NC_090897.1, read as the reverse complement.
TCCTTTTAATGCTGTGGCGCCGTCTGCTGGCGTCCCGGTGGAGAACACGGCTGAACGCCAGCCACGCTTTCTCAGGCTGAACAGCAGGTTCGGCAGCGAAGGCCCGGCGGCCGCCTCCAGTAACCTCTGAGGGCGGGGCCTCGTGGGAATGTTGCTGCAACTCACCTGGCTGGTTTCCCCTCCTCCCTGACAAAGTGACATCCACCTGCTTTATTGGCAGGAATGTTTCAGACTGCTGAACTTTGTTCAGCAAAGTTACAATGCGCTTCTAAAATGCTATTAAAACCAGGGCAGCGACCGCAGTTCGGTCCTCAGCAGCAGCTGATGGGGCCGTGCTTCGTCCCAGCGCTAGACGACACCCTGCTACCAAAAAGACAGAGACAGCAGAGACATTAAAGCTGCTGGAGACGCATCAATCATCAATGAATTCTGATTATTATGTAAGAGCTGCTCCCTCTCTCTCTCCCTCTCTCTCTCTCCCTCTCTCTCTCTCTGTGTCTCAGGTATGTTATTGAACGCATTAATGCAGAGGAGCCCAGTCGACATGTCTCCTCCGAGGACCTGGGAGGGACACCGAGTGAACAGCAGGATCCACAAATCCGCGAGGTGGTCTCACATCTCCTGAAGATCGCAGACGATCTGAACAGGAATGCTGAGCTCCAACGGTGAGCTGTGCGTCATCGACAAACGTTAGCACTGACACATGCTGACTGCTACATGCTAACAACTGCTACATGCTAACAACTACTGCACGGCAACAACTACTGCACGCTAACTACGATACCTGAACTTTCCGCTGGTCTGGTGAGGGGTCGCCACAGCAACCCAATGTTCTCCACTTCACCCTGTCCTTTGCATCATCCACCAGCCACTCTCATGTCCTCCCTCACTACGTCCATGTATCTTCTCCTGGCTCACCCTCTAGCCCTGTTCCCTGGCGGGGCTAGAGGTCGAGGTTTACTACCACTAACAGTTGCTGCCCAATAAAGTCGTGAAGTTTCTCTGGGTCTTATTCACCAGTGAGACAAGAAGGAAGTGGGCGATTGATAGATGATCTGGGTAGCAGCTGGACTGGAAGCTGCTTCCGATTGGAAGCTCTAGACTCCCTGTTCAGTTCTGTGTTCCCGTGGGTAATGAGTGAACGATGCAACCACTCAGCGGGTGTTTCTCCACTAAGGCAGGTGGAGAAATCCACAGTATCGACAGGAAATATTGAGAAGTTCATCTTTCTAGCCAAAAACGTTAAGCTTGAATGGTTAGTAGTAGTAGTAGTAGTCAGTGGTAGTAGTAGTAGTAATAGTAGTAGTTAGTAGTAGTAGTAGTTTCATTTGTCAGTCAGGTTGTTGTTGCTCAGTGTTCACACTTTACAAATTTAACGTGCTAATTTATTATTTTATTAAGATTTTAAATTGTTACAGTACAATAGTTTTAAAAAGTCAGTCTAATTTATTTTAAATATCACCCAAATGGGTCGCTTTTATTTATTTATACAAATACTATTGTTTGTATTTTTTTAAATAAAAGCAGTTAAAGTATTTTTTTTTGCCTTTTTTGTACCCCAAATTAGCCGAACCGCTGTTTTAGTGAACCGTTACACCGCCGTTTCAGTGAACCGTTACACCGACGTTTCAGTGAACCGTTACACCACCGTTTTAGTGAACCGTTGCACCGGCGTTTTAGTGGACCGTTACACCGGCGTTTTAGTGGACCGTTACACCGCCGTTTCAGTGAACCGTTACACCGACGTTTCAGTGAACCGTTACACCGACGTTTCAGTGAACCGTTACACCACCGTTTTAGTGAACCGTTGCACCGGCGTTTTAGTGGACCGTTACACCGGCGTTTTAGTGGACCGTTACACCGGCGTTTTAGTGGACCGTTACACTGCCGTTTCAGTGAACCGTTACACCGACGTTTCAGTGAACCGTTACACCGACGTTTCAGTGAACCGTTACACCACCGTTTTAGTGAACCGTTGCACCGGCGTTTTAGTGGACCGTTACACCGGCGTTTTAGTGGACCGTTACACCGGCGTTTTAGTGGACCGTTACACTGCCGTTTCAGTGAACCGTTACACCCCTATAAACCAAATCAAAGCTGTGTTCCATCTGAATCGTTGCTTTTCTCCCTCTCAGGCTAATCAGCCAGGTTCAGGCTAACTGTGCTCAAGACATCTTCATGAAGGTGGTCAAGAACATCTTTGCTGATGGCATCAACTGGGGGCGGGTGGTGGCGCTCTTCCATCTGGCCTACAGACTCATCTACAAGGTAACGCCGAAACATGCCAAAGTGCAGCGTCCTCCAGCAGGACCGCAATCCTCTTGGGCCAGCCTGAGGCGGCGGCCCACGAAACGTAATCCTGTTAAATATCCAGTTGGAGTCGGTGGCATCACGCCAGCTGTGTTGGCTTTACTTTGAAGGCTCTGACCACGAACCATCTGGAGAACATCAGGACAGTCATCAGCTGGGTCCTCCAGGTGATCAGAGAGATGCTCTACCCCTGGCTCGTACAGCAGGGGGGCTGGGTGAGTGACGCGCTGTCCACAAAGATCTGTGACCATGTGGACCAAGCAGGGACAAAGCTCTGTTTCTGGGTCTTCCAGGGCGGGGCGATCAGAGGCTTCTCACGGTGGAGGACAGTGACCATAGCAGCATCAGTGCTTTTGGTGGCTACGTTTGTTTACTACAGGAGGACACGCTGATCGCTGACTGCCGGTCCACCCCCTGGACAGATGCAGTCTGCGCTCAGGAATCTCGTCTCATCAGCCAGGGGACGTCGAGTCCAGGGACACGACGCCAGCCTGCAGGTTTCTGAAAAATGCATTTACAGCCACTTCTGCTGCGTGTCCATCGTCCCGCACAGCGAAAAGGGACTCCACAAAATTATAGCTGCAGCAGTTCGGTCAAAACGGGTCTCAGGTCCAGCCGGACGGTTCCCAGGCGTTGTGTCTTCCTAAGATTAGGATTAGTTCTGAATCAGAAATAGGTAGATAGAGCACAACAAGCCGCCGCCAGGCCCCCGTCAGTTACCAAGACAACCGCTCAGTTTAACCCTTTGGTTTCCCTAGTTTCCCTGCACAGTGTTCAGACCAAAGATTTAGGACAACACAAGTTTGAATTCGATTTCACAGCCGTCATCTAAAAAGAACAGAACAAAACGAGAACAGACGAGGGAATTCCCGATCCGATCCCGATCCGGAATCTGGCGTTCGCTCCCGATCAGGACTCGGATATATAAGGATCGTTATTGTCATTACTTGTTATCAGATCTGGAGTTACGCTGTGGAACAGAGTGAGACCTCTCTACTCCAACAGAGATGGGAACGCTTGCGGCGTGACATCACTTCCTGTGACGCTATTGGTTGAATGCTGGCTAAACACGTTAGCAGCTTGACGCTAGCAGTGTCTCTGCTGTGGAAGTATTCTGAGGTGGAGGACAAAAACCTGCCGATTGAGCCCTTTATTCTAAATATTTGTATTTAATATTTCCTGTTGCTCTAGTCCAAGTCCAAAATGAACAAAGTATTTTATTTATTACTTGAATGTTTAAGCTACGACACATATGTGCTCTGTTTAAGAGTTAAATGTTGAAATAAGATGATAATATAAAAATAAGGGCCATCCATCACTCGTCTTCAATTAGTTTTATGTATTATAGAAGTATCGGATCGGAACTCGCTATTGGTTCAAGTCGACCTGATCGGGACATCCCTAAGACGGACCAGGGCTTTCCCCAACTTGTCAACAAGCAACCTCCTGAGAACAAAAGATTTGCAAATATCCTTCCTGTGGTAGCAGCCAAAATGGGGCTGAGAAGAAACGAGCATGTCCTGCACAGCCAGCTAGCCCCGTCCCGTCCCGTCCCGTCCCGTCCCGTCCCGTCCCGTCCCGTCCCGCCATTCCAGCAGCAGCAGTAGATGGCAGCGTGTCCCTTCTGCCGGAACGCCACAGAAGCAGCGGCGCAGCATGTTCACGCTGGGAACGTTAGCCTGCGGTTTTTTGTGCATCATCAGGGCCCGACCAGTGCTCCCTCCCAGTGCTCCCACTGCCGTCTCAGTGGTTTGGATTTGTCCCAAATCTTTGGTCTGAACTGTGTTTGGCGAGAGATTAGGATTATTCCATCACCTGAAGGATGAGCCACAATCCAGAGCTGAACCAAAAGCAGCCGTGCATTTGGTGTATCGGACCTTTTCTAGCACGTAGCGATGTGACCGTGGCTGCGCGTCGCGTCGGCGCGCCTCGCCTTCCAGAGACCGTCCTCACAAGGAATATTAGGAATGGGCTGTGAAATGGATTTTTCCGCTACCTGTTTGGCACAAGAGCGATTCCAAACACAAGAATACAAACCATGTGCAACAAAATAGAGATTTCAAAGATGCATTTAACAGATGTGAGATAATTGTGTCGGCCAGATGTTCGTCTGCCACACGTGACCCGTGTGGACGTTCTAAGTTGATGAGTGGGACGTATATTAGTAATAGAACGTCCTGTGCTGTACGTCTTCTCCAGACCAACTGCTACTTGAAGGTTGGGGGGGGGGGGGGCGACTTTATCTACAGTGTTAAGTCTTTAGCATTCGTTTTTTTCTACAGGGAAAGAAAATGCACAGATTTTTTTTTTCTCTGGTAGATTTTAGGACTTTGAATCGTTGGACCAGAGTTTCGTTTCTACATTTTGAAGATTATAAAGTTGTTATTTCACAATAAGTAGAACTTTAACATCCAAAGCCTTTGACAGTCAGGAATGAGTTTTCCTACCACACAATCAACGCCCAAAGTTTAGTCAAGTCAGTGTTACCCGGGCCAGTTTGTTAGCCGGGTCAGGTTGTTAACCGGGTCATTGTTAGCCAGGCCACTTTGTTAGCCGGGTCAGTTTGTTAGCCGGGTCATTGTTAGCCAGGCCACTTTGTTAGCCGGGTCAGTTTGTTAGCCGGGTCATTGTTAGCCAGGCCACTTTGTTAGCCGGGTCAGTTTGTTAGCCGGGTCATTGTTAGCCAGGCCACTAGCCATTGGAACATGGTTGAACTGGACGTTGGCTCATCAAAGCAGCGAACAAGCCGGTTCTTGGTTCTGTACGAGCACCAGCAAGTTTTGGAAGGGGATTCCGTTACCTCTAACAGGCAAAGATCTTTGATTTGCCGACTCATAAGATAGACGTCCCCACGACATCAGATGGGAAGCAAAGGCAAGGGGGCAGATGTCCGATGGCAAAGGGGCAGATCTCCGAAGGCAAGGGGGCAGATGTCCGAAAGTCAACTCATGTCACTGTCGTCTTCAACATGTTGGTCGGCTTCTCTCTTATTCTGAGTGAAAGAAGAGCTTGTAGTCCATCTCTGGTTTTTGTATTTGTTGCATTGTGAATGGGAATAAAGGGCTTTTCTCTTCGTGCTACCTTCACGCTGAGGCGCTGCTCAGCAGCTGGAGACACAGGAGACGCCTTACTGCTCAGGCGACTAGTATTTTTGCTGCCAAATAGGCCTTGCACTTTCAAAGGGATGTCACACTGTTTATCTGCTGTTCTGTGGTGTTTTCTAAATTCGGTTTTATTGGTAGAAAATTGGTTGTACACAATTTCTGTGACTGAATTAAAAGTGCGTTTTACTACTCGTCATTGACTGGATGAATATTTTGCATCTTTCACTCATGGCTTGTCAAGATGTAAGACCGCAAATATAAATATACAATGTTTAGTTCATTTCATGCTTCATACTATAAAATGCAGTACATGCTGTCTTCATTGTGATACTTCAAACTTGAACACCACTCAGAGAGCGCAGACCTCCTCCCAGCAGCTCATTCCTGTATTCCCGCTAACAAACAGACAAACTGTCCAATCAGAACCTGCATGGAGGCCATGAAGGACCGGCCAGACATCGCTGAGATATTCTGTCCGCTTGTCTTTAGATGGAGCGGTTTTACTGGAATAGAGCACAGTGCAGCTTGTTCGATTGATGTTAAGCTCAAACATGTTGCACCTTGCGCTTGTGAAGCCTTTGAGTTTGACCGCTTCAGGCCTCCCACAGTTTTTCAGACTGAAGTCAAGTGAGACATTTAGAGTCCAACGTCCTCAGGAGAACCGCTGAATGCTGGTAAACCAACCATGGGCCTCGGTAAGTGGTGCCTGTGCTGTTAGTGGTCATAAACCAGATGGTTGGGAGCCAGTGGGTTATAGTCAGGTTATAGTTTAGCGGCTTTAGCCCATCCCACATCCCCCTAACCCTGCCACTGGAGTTCCAGAGTTACTATGGTGATAGAAACTCACCATAGCAAAGGTCCATTACATTTAAGATAATCATCACAGATGTTGCCAAATGAATGACCCTCCATCCACTAAAGCAGACCTGGGCATTGCACGGCCCCAGGGCCACATACGGCCCTTTGGTTGACCGGCCCGTGTAAGGTTAATTGGAAATTACAAAATAAAAATATTTTCTAATTTTACTTCATGCATGGCCTAAAACTGCATTCAGTGACAGTTCACTATGATGTATATGTAATGTCTTTAGGATGCTAAGAACATTCACACAACTTTCCAACAGTATATGAAACTCAAAATATGGTTTAGCATCAATGTGACTGAAAAGGTTCACTAATATGAGTCACAAATGGTAAAACATTTATTTTACTATTGTTTTGAGAAATTCAATTGAATAAATACATTTTTTGTAAAGTTACCTCAATTTTTCGTTGCTTAATTATAACATATACTCTTACAAGCTTGTCAAAACAATGCTATTTACTGCTTTTTTATATAGAAATACAATTAATATTATGCAGAATTGAGTTCAGCCTTTTGGCCCGGCCCTCCAGAATATTTTCTGTTTCTCATGTGGCCCCATGGAAAAAATGATTGCCCACCCCTGCCCTAAAGAGACGGACCATGGGGTGGGGGGACCCATCCCTGCTGCCATTGGGAAAGGGGTGGACCTCTTGGACCTACACCCTGGACAAGTCACTAGAAAAAAGATCATACTGTAAAGAGTCACCGGAATCAGAATACTTTGAAGATGCAGCGAGTGAATATGAAGTTGTTTTCTTTAACAGATGACTTTAATACATTTACAGTGCATCCGGAAAGTATTCACAGCGCTTCACTTTCTCCACATTTCATGTTGCAGCCTCATACCAAAATGGATTAAATTCATTTTTTCCCTCAAAATTATACACACAACACCCCATAATGAAAACGTGAAAAAGGTTTTGACATTTTTGCAAATTAATGAAAAATAAAAAACTAGGAAATCTCATGTACATAAGTATTCACAGCCTTTGCTCAGTACTTTGTTGATGCACCTTTGGCAGCAATTACAGCCCCAAGTCTTTTTGAATATGATGCCACAAGCTTGGCACACCTATCTTTGGGCAGTTTCACCCATTCCTCTTTGCAGCACCTCTCAAGCTCCATCAGGTTGGATGGGGAGCGTCGGTGCACAGCCATTTTCAGATCTCTCCAGAGATGTTCAATCGGATTCAGGTCTGGGCTCTGGCCGGGCCCCTCAAGGACATTCACAGAGCCGTCCTGAAGCCACTCCTTTGATATCTTGGCTGTGTGCTTAGGGTCGTTGTCCTGCTGAAGGATAAGCCGTCGCCCCAGTCTGAGGTCAAGAGCGCTCTGGAGCATGTTTTCATCCAGGATGTCTCTGTACTTTGCTGCATTCATCTTTCCCTCTATCCTGACTAGTCTCCCGGTTCCTGCCGCTGAAAAACATCCCCACAGCATGATGCTGCCCCCACCATGCTTCACTGTAGGATGCTATTGGCCTGGTGATGAGCGGTGCCTGGTTTCCTCCAAACGTGACGCCTGGCATTCACACCAAATAGTTCAATATTTGTCTCATCAGACCAGAGCATTTTGTTTCTCATGGTCTGAGAGTCCTTCAGGTGCCTTTTGGCAAACTCCAGGCGGGCTGCTATGCGCCTTTTACTAAGGAGTGTCTTTCGTCTGGCCACTCTACCATACAGGCCTGATTGGTGGATTGCTGCAGAGATGGTTGTCCTTCTGGAAGGTTCTCCTCTCTCCACAGAGGAACTCTGGAGCTCTGACAGAGTGATCATTGGGTTCTTGGTCACCTCCCTGACTAAGGCCCTTCTCCCCCGATTACTCAGTTTAGATGGCCGGCCAGCTCTAGGAAGAGTCCTGGTGGTCCCGAACTTCTTCCACTTACGGATGATGGAGGCCACTGTGCTCATTGGGACCTTCAGAGCAGCAGAAATGTTTCTGTAACCGTCCACAGAGTTGTGCCTCGAGACAATCCTGTCTCGGAGGTCTACAGACAATTCCTTTGACTTCATGCTTGGTTTGTGCTCTGACATGCACTGTCAACTGTGGGACTTATATAGAGAGGTGTGTGCCTCTCCAAATCATGTCCAATCAAAGGAATTTACCACAGGTGGACTCCAATTAAGCTGCAGAAACATCTCAAGGATGATCAGTGGAAACAGGATGCGCCTGAGCTCAATTTTGAGCTTCATGGCAAAGGCTGTGAATACTTATGTACATGAGATTTCCTAGTTTTTTATTTTTAATTAATTTGCAAAAATTTCAAGACAACTTTTTTCACGTTGTCATTGTGGGGTGTTGTGTGTAGAATTTTGAGGAATAAAATGAATTTAATCAATTTTGGTATGAGGCTGCAACATAACAAAATGTGGAAAAAGTGAAGCGCTGTGAATACTTTCCGGATGCACTGCTTTAAAAACAGAAGTATTTATGCCAGCACCACATTAAACAGCAGCTGCTTTACATTTAACATCAAATGACACAAACAGTAAAATGCAGATGTGCTTATAATTCTTGCTGTGGAACTGCTGGACATTTAAATAACTCAATAAATAGTGAGACTACACTCGACTGTATCTTCCGCGGTATGGATCGGTAGTCCCGTGTTTGACCTCCGGTCCGGCTGCAGGTCATTTTAACAGCGTCCTGGTCCCCGGCACCGCCCAGCGAAGCCCTGCTCCTTGTCCTTGTCCTCGTCCACGTCCTCGTCCCCGTCCCGAGGCCGTGCACCAGACGTTCTGGGACCTGGGCTTGCTGCTTGTAGATGGTTCTGGGTTCAGGTACGGTGTGTTACCTGGTGCTGGCACCTCCTTTGGGCTCTCAGCTGACCACAATGCCAAACACATCCTTCTTTGTGTAGGTTCAGAACACGTTACTCTGGCGTCTTCTTGACCAGGACACGTCGATGGACCCGCTGTCCCAAAGCTGCCGTCTCATCTCTTATTGAAGCTGGGGCTGTGGATGATCTGAGACAGCCTTCCAAAGGACTCCATGGTGTCCTCTGTCTGAGCTGTGGTCTGCTCTGGTTGGTCACTGGTGTCCGGCCCACTGAATGAGGACAGATCTGGTTCGCTCATCCTCGGAAGGAACTGGGCCAGAGCCGGGACCCCTCGGTCTCGACCCTGCAGCCTCTGCCGATGGTTTCCCAGGCTGAGCAGGGCTCCATATCTGTTAGAGACGTAGATGTTGTACCCATCAGGCAAGATCTGCTCTCTGAAGGTGCAGTCGTCTCTGCTGTAGGTGTGCTGGAGACAATGGGAGGCGTCTCGTCAATAAAGCAGCAAATTATAGAAATGAAAGTAATAAAAACAAAAAACAAAAAAAAACAACAATAATTATCATGAAAATGTGTAATAAAAACAACAATAATGATAATCTTCATCACGGCCCTGCACTTGTTAAAATGGATAAAGAGGAGAATCAACCTGTTGTTTGCACAGACAAAGACTTTGACCTCGGACTTCATCTAATTATTTGTTTAACCTTTATTTAACCAGGTAAGTTAATTGAGAATTAATGATCTTTTGCAATAACGACCTGGACCTAAGTTGCATGTCTTTGTTGGTGGGGGGAGGCTGGAGAACCCGGAGAACCCATGGGGAGAACATGCAAACTCCTCACAGATAGGATTCCAACCCGGTACCTTCTTGCTGCGCCGTGACAGCACTAACCACTGTGCCACTGTGCTGTCCAAGTTGTGCGTCCAACATGGGGCAAATTAAAATTTGAGCAAAAACTTGTGAAGCACAAATACAGTTCAATTTGGTAAACGTTACCACTGCAGAGAGGTTATAATGTCTTTGCACCCGTTTAAGTCGTCATTGAAACATTTTGCCTGCAGTACGACGCACTCTCCCAACTCGGTTGCTCGGCGACTGTAGCCGCTGACAGCTAACGTTGCTCACGACAAAGGCTGAACTCTCAAATCAAAGCAATCTTACTTTAATAGTAATTATTATACAGACCATAATTATCTTACTGCATTGATAGAAATATTCTCTTTTTTGTCATTTCTTATATTTATAGATTTGATTTAATGTGATATAATGCAGTTGTTATTGTTTGCAATGTAGTGCTAAATTAGGTTTTAGCTTTCATAATGCTTGTAATAGTTATTTAGTGACTGCTGCTTCAGGATGGGGTGGAGTCAGGCCATGCAGAGACTCTGGTTCGCTGTTATTATGTGTCCGTTACAGGACATGAATGCACAGAGACGGCTGCTGGAATCAGCAGCGCCGCAGTTTGGGCCCCTTTTTGTCCTAAACAAGCGTAAACGGTGCTGCAAGTTCTTCGAGGGCTGTTTGCGCTCGCCAAAGAGAGGCAGCCAGAGGCCAAGGCTGTTGTTGCTGCTCCTGGCCCTCTTCATTCAGCTTTTCAGTTCACTTTGCAAACATATACTACCGTGCACCCCCCCTGGACAAAGGTTGATGAACCGCTGCTCTGTTTGAATGAATGCCTGACTAGTAGCAATGTTTTCTGAAAGGGCAAGCCGATTAATAACATTCGAGACCTCGGTCAACTTTGAAAATAAAATACAAATAAATAAACTGTTGCATTTATTTATTTGTATTTTTTGTTTGTAGATTTGTAGTCACTTTGTATGAGAAGTCCAGCTGCAACATGTTGTTAATGGATCAGTAGATTAAACGGATGAAAAGAGTTCTGGAGTCAGTCGGACTTCAATCAATAGGATGTAAAAGCTAAAACAAGGTTGGAGAACATTTAAGGGCCCGACTTGTCACAAAGATCCGTGGTCGTCCAGTCAAGCTGTTCCGCTGAGCTCAGAACGTTTGACTTTTGGTGTCCAAACAGCATAATAAAGGGATCTTATCTGGGAATGGCTCCGTTCTGTTCCCTGGGCGGGCTGGTAGCTATCTGTTTCAGCACAAACGCCAAAGTCGCCATGAAAATGGGTTAACTTTGACTTTTGTACCAAAGTTGTCCGACCAGTTCCTGTTACCTGCAGAGGTGATCCAGATCAAACAGAACAAATGTCATATCAAGAGGTGTGATTGATCCCGGAGACCCGAAGGGGAGCGAAAGCCCGGTCCAGACCAGACGCAGCTCCAGCAGAACACGCCACAGAACACGCTACACAGAATAACGTGAATGTCATGTGGAACATTCTGTGGGACCGGCTCAGCAGCCTCGGCATTGTGGGACTAGTTTCACACACGACTTGCTGAAATAAGTTCAAATAACTTTGAGACAGGATGACATCAAATGCTAAATGATCCTTTTCAGATCCTTTTGCAACATGACAGATCAAATCAATCAGATATCTTTGTGTTCGATTTTCAGTCTGGCGGGGTGATACGGTTAACTGAACTGGAAACGTTATTTGCCACCTAGCAGTCAAAAAATATTCAGTCGTATCAGATTTTAAAAACTAAATAAAGCTAAATATCATCAGTGATGCTGAAAATAAAAAGCCCTAAACACTGATATTACTCACGTGTTGCTCCGTACACGACATCCCGCGTAGCGGTCTGGGGAAATACATAAGACTACCGGTAATACAAATAAAATGTTCCTACTGCAAAAGAAATCCATAAGAATGATTGGTAAATAATATTATAGAGAACCTACAAACAAACTTTTCATCGAATTACACGACATTGCAGATTAAAGAAAATAAATACTTCATTAATTCTGTCCGACACAATGAAATCGCGTTTTCACCCAAACAACGGGCCCCTTGAAACAACCACACACTAACACGTGCATCAAAGGGCCCTAGCACACGGAGAGGGAGTAGGGTGAAGGCAACGCCGTGACCGTGACCAGGGACAGTGCCTTGCTCAAGGTCACCTCGGCAGTCTGGAGGCAGACTGGCCCCTCTCCTGTCACCAGCCCACACTCCACATTCCACCAGAGCCGGGACCTGAACCCTGAACCGGGGACTTCGTGGACTTCTCCGCTTCCCAGCCCAATGCCCAACCTACTGAGCCACTGCCGCCCAATACAACACAATACAAATAATGTACAAAGCAAGAAATGACCAGTTACCACAAAGTACCGGAATCCAAAACGTGTCCAGGATGAGGGACAGTATTTATGACTTGAGGAAAGTACTGTGTTTCAAGAAGCCAAAAGTAAGAACAAACGTTAAAAATCAGCTTGTAAGTGCATTAAACTGTGGAGACCTAAATTCATGTTGAAATTAAAACAATACATTTACAAGAAAATTGTAATTAGGAACTATTGTTTATAAGGTTACAATATATATATATATACACCGGTATATATATATAGTAATTTCCTGAAGAGTTTGATTGCCATAGAAAATTCTACTGCTTAGTCTGGAAGAGGAGGGGCGAACATAGTTTTTTGGATATTATTATACAGTTAAAATAAAAATAAAATTTGCTTCAATCGACCCCCTTTTGGTTAGTTACAAAGCATTTGAAATATTGTCAATTGTCTCTGTTTCATTAAAAACTCAACCGAAATAAAACGTATTAATTCATTTTCCATTCCTCCAGAATTTCACAGGCATTTTTTCAGATTGTTGTGGCCCAAAATAACGAATTAGCTTTCTCCAAATTTCCAATGTGGTTGGGGACCACTGATTTAGGTAGCAACCGCATCAGGCTGAGCCAAGAGCTGCAGGTTGTGGTGCGTCTCAGTGGAAGGGGGGTGGGTGGCGGAACGTCTTTACCCATCCATGATCTTAAATACTTAAATACTTTTTATTGATTTGTCCCTCAGAGGGCAGTTTGGTTTCCAGCAGTTACAGTCTGACCTTAACAGCCTGCTGCCGGTCGCCGCGTGCGCAGGCGACAGGGCAATGTGGGTGAAGTGTCTTGCCTAAGGACACAACGACAGAGCACACACGTGCCTGAGCCGGGAATCAAACTGCCAACCTCTCGATCATAGGACGACCCTCTCAACCACTGCGCCACCATCGCCCCTGATCGTCACCCAATCAGAGACGGTCCCACCCAGGACAACAATGTTCAGGCGTTCTTCATCAGGAAAGGTGTTAATGATACGATGAGTACAAAGAAAAGACATGAAGACATGTGGGCGCAGGATGGCGAGGAAGACATCATCCAGTGGGAGGAGCCTCCACACCAAAATCAAAGCCAATCAATCAGTCAGTCAGTCAGTCATGCCTGAGGCCTCATTGTCAGATGAGTTAGCATAGGCTACGTGAGGGTCGTGTGGCTGCACCGGTTAATTGGCCTTATGACGCACGCCTGTTTCTGCCTCTCACTCCAGGACCTGCGGCGTACGGATTGGCTGCGGTCACCCCGGACACACCTGAGGCAGATTACCACCAGCCTTCATAAGCCCTGCTCCGCCCGCTGTTCCCAGTCGGACTATTTTGCATGGATCACGTCTCTGCGTACAGAACATCCTTCTGCCGCTCCCCGTCCCTGGGATCCGCCTCGCCCTCGCCGACCGCAGCTGATCTGTGCGCCCAGGTCGTGCGTCGCGTTTTCCGTTTGTTAACGATTTGTACTTTTGTCTGTGTCTTTTTGTTAAACTAGATATTTTCGTTGGGCTCCAGCCACCCCGTAACCCGTGCGCAGCTCCGGGATAGTGACTCTTCTGATGAACATTTTTCAGTAAAACATCAAAGTCACGTTTGCACCGTCTCTGTCCTCTGTTCCTTGGGGTCCCCTCGCATCGGTCCATAACAGGCTATGCTGATTACTTAGCTGACTTCATTACTTCATTACTATTGCATATGTCGTGCATAAATGAATACGATCAAATGTAATTTGTGCTGTTTAATCATGATTCTCATTTTGTGTACTGGAATTTGCTTGATAAAGTTTGCTTTGCTTGTCATTTGATGAATAAACGTCAGATCTTCATCGTCTCCTCCGACATCCTTACCGAAGAGTAGAGGCTGCCGTCCCCTCCCATGCAGAGAAAGCGTGCCGTGGCTGCGCCGCGAATGACAACACAGCCTGGATCCACCGGCCGGATCTCCAGCAGGCCTGCAGTTCACGTGTCAATGAGAATTAGCTCTCCCCCCCCACCGTCTCTGGTCGCCAGTGAGATTCACCAAACCGCTTGACTTACTGTACAGAGTCTGGTCTGCAGAGCCATGGATCTGTCCATCCCCCCTAATGAGCAGGTGCAGTCCTGTCCTGGCAGCATACAGGTGCCTGAGCCGGACCACCTGCCCCCAGCCATGTGCGACGTGGGGGCTCGGGTCCGATAGGGGCATGCAGTCAGTTTGAACAGAAACAAACAGAATGGCGACGGTGACCAGGAGCATGATTCATACAGCGAGGGCTCCGTCGTGGGTCCCTCCAGCTCGCTTTGCTCGGTGAGGCCGGCTGCTCCGAGCCAGCCTTTTAAAGGTGGCCCTTATCAGCAGCAGATAACCTGCTTTCCAAAACCCAGATCCCAAAAGCAAATAAAAACACACCCCTGCGTGACATCCAACTGAATCTGAGCTCTCTGTTGGCCCAGACACGAGCCCCTACAGCGACGATGGGTAGAGATAGAGCCAGAGAAAGATAGGGAAAGAGGTAGAGCTAAAGATGATAGAGGAAAAGAGATAGAGAAAGATAAAGAAAGATCTAAATATAGAGATGAAGAAAGAGATAGAGAAGGAGAAATAGTTAGCGCTACAGAAAAATATAGAGAAAGAGATAGAGCCAGAGAATGATAGGGAAAGAGGTAGAGCTAGAGATGATAGAGAGAAAGAGATAGAGGTACAGAGAGGGAAAGAGATAGAACAAGAGATAGAGATAATAGAGAAAGAGATAGAGGTACAGATAGGGTGTTGGAATATGTGATCTCATTCTCGTTTCAGTTCTGTTTATTGTTTATTGTAAATGACATGTATGCAAATGTAGTTCTATTTTGCGACTGTTTTGTGCACGTTACCTTTACTTCCTGTTTCCTGTTTCCGGTTTACGACTGTCTGAAAAGTGAATCTGGCGGGAGCTCTCTCTCGAATGACGTCTTTTTCTATGGATGTACATGATGTTCCCGTAGCCACGAAGAGAGCAGTAATAAAGTGATTACGGATTACAGAGAGAACAAATGTTCAACCTGAACAGAATCCTGTGACCGTCGGGTAATGGACCTCTGAGGTTCCACCGGGACGGTCACCGTTTCACGCCTGTTTTTACACAAAGATTTTTTTATTGGGGCGACGGTGGCGCAGGTGGTTGAGAGGGTCGTCCTATGATCGAGAGGTTGGTGGTTAGATTCCCGGCTCGGGCACATGTGTACACTGTCGTTGTGTCCTTAGGCAAGACACTTCACCCACATTACCTGTGTGAATGTAGTGAGCGAGTGAATGTCGGCGGTGGTCAGGAGGAAGTGCAAATTGTCATCTTACCAAGTGAGTGAATGAATAATGCACAAACAATGTAAAACGTCTTTGAGTACCCAGAAAAGCGCGATAAAGATTTTTTTGGTGTGCAGATTTTAAGTGGCAGCCTGCAACAAAATCAGCAGTATGCTTCATTAGCGAGGGCGTAAGCGTAGCGTCAGAGTCTGCTGTATTATAGATTTGGCAGTGAATTAAGGGTTGATGGAATAGTGACATAGAAATTAGCACGTATCAGAACACGGTAGACGCTGTCAGTGTGGAGTACTGATCTTACTGTTGCAGTTTCCTAGAATGATTCTTTATTAGCATGAATTGATAAAAGCTTTGACAAATTCTGATCAAACTCACAAGAGCGTGACTTTTAGAGAAATGCTTTCTTTTGACGCCAATTTCTTCAGCTACAAGGGAATGTTATTTATTGTACTCAAAATAGTACTTCAACTTTACCCACAAATATAAAAATAAAGCCACTACTTACTTATTAATCTAACGTATTTAACAGTGTAATAAAGAAATACAATGTACCAATGAGTAACTTCAATAATGCCCTCTTTTTAAATACAATAAAATCTTTGGAGTTATAAAGAGTGGTATTGCAGTTTTTACAGGCTTATAACGACAGACTTCACACGTCTTATATTGATGATGACATTGCAAAATTAAATTACATCATGTGTTATCAATGTACTCTTAGAAATTGCACATTTTGTATTTGTGGATAGGGTAAAGTCTCCATATTGGTCTGAATCCAAGCAGAGCTGTGAGACATTGGGTCACGCTACACTAAAATAACAGAGTTCTTTCCGCTCTTATCGTGTTCTGGCCTGCACTTCCGCTGCTCAGCCGAGTATTAACATACAAGCAAGTTAAAGTGTAATTGAGAGCAAATAATCACTGTTTACAAAAATGCAACCTCAGGCCCAAATTTCAAAAGGCTGTCACTGGAAGGTTTATAGACTTTAACAGAAATGACTGCACAGATGTGGCACTAGATGGGAGCCTGGAATGAGAACAGAACAGAATTCTCCTTTCAAGCCGACTTATTCTGTTACATCTGTAACAGTTAATCCAGAGAGTGTACGTAGAAAGAAACGGAAAGAGTTGTTACTAGTCCGAGACAGAGGAAAGAAAGGAAGGAGAGCAAAAGATGCCACAAGAAAAAGAGGAAGAAGAGAAGAGGTCAGGATTTATTGATGTTGCCGATCAAGATGAAACATAAATTCTGTGTGTGGATTATGACAGAAATAAGAGGAAGGACTGTGACGTCGCCCGGTATGGCGCAACCGGGGCCCCAACCTGGAGCCAGGCTTGGAGTCTGGGCTAATATGCGAGTGCCTGGTGGCCGGGCCTCTGCCTTCGGGGGTCGGCTGGACTCAGCCCGAGAGGTTGATGTGGGCCCGACCTCCGGTGGACTCACCATACGCCGAGGGAACCATAGGGGATGGGTGCATTGTGGATTGGGTGACAGACGGTCGGGGGCTTGACGACCCGATCCCTGGACACAGTGAGAAGCTCTCGAGACATGGAATGACACCTCACTGGGCGGGAAGGAGCTTGTGAGGGAGGTTGAGAAATAGTGTTGAGATATTGTCGGCCTCACCTCCACCCACAACTTGGGTTCTGGAACCCAGCTATTCGAGAGAGACCGGACTCTACATTTCTCTGGCATTGCCCATAGCGAGAGGCGGTGGGTGGGTGTAGGCTCGCTTATAGCTCCACAGCTCAGTCGCCGTGAATGAGACGGTCCGCATTCCTGCGCCTTCAGCTGGTGAGGGGCAGGTGTCTCACGACCGTTTCAGCCTACCGGCCAAACGGCATTGCACGGCCCTTCCTTCTGGGTGTCTTTGGCAAAGATACTGGACAGTGCTCTGACCGGAGACTCCATTGTTCTTCTGGGGGATTTCAACACTCACATGGGCAGTGACAGTGAGACTTGGAGGGGGGGGGGGGATCTGAATGCGAGTGGTGTTCTGTTGTTGGACTTTTGTTCTAGTCACAGTTTGTCAGTTTTACAAACACGTTGTTCGAGCAGAGGGATGTCCATAAGTGCGCGTGACACCAGGACACCTTTGGCCGTAGGTCGATGATCAACTTCATTGCCGTGTCTTGGACACTGGTGAAGAGAGGGGCACAGCTGTCAACTGATTACTACCTGGATGTGAGTTGGATCTGCTGGCAGGCTAGGGGGACTTTGGGACTTTGCAAGCCCAAACGTGTTTTAAGGGTCTGCTGGGAACGTCTAGCAGACCCTTTGTCAGTGTGGTCTTCAACTCACACCTGCGGGAGAACTTCTCCCAAATCCCGGAGGAGGCTGGGGGACATTGAGTCCAAGTGGACCGCATTCTCCTCCATTGTCAAAGCAGCTGCTCGGAGCTGTGGTCGCAGGGTCTCCGGTGCCAAACCCTGAACCCAGGGGTGGACTCTGGAAGTAAAGGATGCTGTTGAGCTGAAGAAGGAGTCGTATCGAGTTTTGTTGACTTGTGGGACTCCGGAGGCAGCTGACAGGTACCTGCCGGCCAAGCGTACCTCGGCCCAAGTTGTTATGGAGGATTTCGGAGATGCCATGGAGGACGACTATTTGTCACGAAGAAATTCTGGCAAAGCTTACGGCGCCTCCGGAGGGGAAAGCAGTGCGCCACCAACACTGTTTGCAGTGAAGGCGGCGAAGCCGAGTTTGAAGCGAGTGGGATGAGGATCAACACCTCCAAATCGGAGCCCATGATTCTCGACCGTAAAAAGGTGGTTTGCCCTCTCCGGGTTGGTGGAAAGTCTTTGCCTCAAGCGTATCTAGATATTTAAGTATCTTGGGTTCTTGTTCCCGAGTGAGGGAAGGATGGAGTGTGGGCTTGACAGATGAACATTGCAGCAGCTGCAGTGATCCAGTCATTGTATTGGTCTGTCCTGGTGAAGAAGGAGCAGAGCCAGAAGGCAAAGCTCTCGATTTACCGGTCAGTCTACATTCCTATTTTCACCGATGGTCATAAGCTTTGGTCAGCTCACTACTATCAAAGAGGAAGGTGTTTCGGGCTCCCGCTCTGTGTTGTTTTCTGATCCTCTTTTCACTTGACTTGCGGTGTGGGCGTGGCCACGGGAGAGCTGGGAGAACATCACGTGACACACCTGCCATTCATTCCAGCTCATTCCTGCACTGCTACTTAGACGCTGGCCTGCTGACGCTCCGGTACCCGATTATGCCTTCATCTCCCAGCGCCAACCCGTTGTCCTCTGTCTTTTCTCAAGCAGGTTTTGCTGCTCTCCCGTGACCGTAGCGTTTCTAAGTTTCTTTTGTTTGCCAGAGTTTTTTGGTTCTCATTTTTCCGCCGCCTGCCCGCCGAGTAGTTGTAGTAGTAGAATTTTATCAACTTTTTGCATTCTCTGGTTTGGCTGTATTTTTAGTTTATCATCCCAGCCTTTGTTCATTCCTCTTCGACAGTGTATTTTTGTCAGTCTTGAGTATATTGTATCCTGCCCTGAGTATAATTTTATGTTATTCAGAAAGTAAACAGTTTGAACTTTTTATTAGTCTCCGTCTCTGCATTCTTTGGCCCCCAGCGATCTGAACCCGTCCGACCGAACCCCCACCACCTCCCCAGCTCTTCGATAACCATTCTGCCTACATGGTCTGACAGATACTGGATGTCCACTGGTGGGGTTGGGGGTATCGATGTCTGGTTGATTGGGGGGGATGTGGTCCGGAGGAACCGTCATGAATTTTCTGGTCATTCATTTTACATTAACATTGCTGATCTTCTTCGGGAGTTCTACAGCGAATTCTCAGACAAGCCAGGTAGGTCTGCAACCATTGAGGGGGGGGGGGGGGGGGTGTAATGTTATGGTCTCACACTCTGTATTATCTCCTGATCCTGTGTTTCCTAGTCTATTGCATCGTGCACGCTGCAACGAAGTAGTCAGAAGAACACCGTGAGACACACCTGCCATTCATTCCAGCTCATTCCTGGCCTGCTGACGCTGCCTTTGTCTTCTATCGCCTACCTGTAACTGCTGAAAATTGAACAATGTGCAAATTTAATCTAGTTAGATGATTAACTAATCTAGTTAGTTAATACTGGCTAACAATTAAAGATTGTGTGATTCTTGATGCCTGTTCTTTTCCAGATTGTAAACTGCTTTTGTCCAACGGAGGGCAGTGGTGAGCCTTGGATGAAACTCCTGCAGACCAATAACACCGGGTTTGTTTGTTTGTTTGTTTGTTTACTGACATTATCAGTAGCTAAGCTGGATTTCCTTCACACTAAATGCTTTCAGTGGTCTCAGGGTCCATCTGCTGAACGTTAAACTGATGTTTGCACACGGTGATCAGAACAGTTCAAACACAATCACAACACAATCAGACATTTCTGCTGTGGACAAAGCCAAGTCTACACAAATATATTGATATTAAAATACTGACTTTAATTTAGACACTTACACCAACTTATACATAAATGAGAACTTCGTGTGAGAGGGATGATGATGATGATGGTGAATTACCTTCCTTTTATGGCTCAGCATTTTAGCTTTATTTTTTTATATATTTTTTTAGCTTCATTGCCTTTGGATGTTGTTAGCGTTACATTGTTAACTAGAAAGGCTCTGAGAGCACAGACCTCCACCAAGCAGCTCGTTCCCCTCCTGATTTTTGAATCCATAAATGTTAATGTTAAAATGTTATATTTTGTTACTGACTACATTCTGGATGTAATTCGGTGGTGCGATAGAGTTCCCCACCCTTACGCCACATGACTGTCAAATCCCATGAACGTTCATCCATCAGAGCTGTGCGTGTGTGTGCGTGTGTGTGTGTGTGTGTGTGTGTGTGTGTGTGCGTGCGTGCAGCAGGTGTCCTCTCAGACAGACACTCAGGACATTTGAATGCTTCCCATACACACCTGATTTCCCTCCGGGTTATCCAACCGCCTGTTTCAACAGCACTTTGACTTTGTTTGTTTTAATGATGACTTTTTAATCTTGTTGTTATATAAAATGGGGGGGGGGGGGGGGGGGCGGGTCTGATCTGTTAGCATTTATCTTTAAGTCCAAATTGATCGGTCAGTTGATTCGATCTAACCTGAGAAGCACATTCAAACAAATATCTGATTTGAAAGATTTCAAATTAATTCAAATGCAGTGCGTGCGCACGCACACACACGTGCGCACGCGCACACACACACACGCACACACACGCACGGGGAGGTTTTAGAGCGTCTTGTTGTCTCTGTGCACTCAGACAGAGGATGCTCTGGTTTACGGTCTTTTACCAGGAACCCTTTTATTTTTTTGCTGGCTGCAGCTGCATTGTGGGTAACTTGACCATGAACAAGAAGACTAGAGATGAGAACACACTTTTATTTTTATATAGGAATCCATTTATGTAGGACGGCAACACAACCCATGGAAATCTCACTGAACTCTCTTTCATGGAATGGCCACATGTGACTTTGGAGTTTGGACGCATGCTTCTACTGCACCATTGCTAAGTGTTGGACTGCAGCAGCAGTCACATTGTGAACTAGAAAAGATCGTAGACCTCCCCCAAGCAGCTCGTTCCCCTCCTAACTGGATCCGTCCACATGGTGATCTGGATCAGCACCAGAAGGTTCTAGATTGTTCTTGGTATCTTTATACACCAACCATGAAAAGTTAAAGTGGATCAGAGTTGATGTGTATTTTTAACTGATTCTTGAATCCATAAATGGGTTTTTATGTTAAAATGTAATATTTGTTCATTCTGGATCAAAACCAGATGAAATTCGGTGCTTTCCCAACATTTCCTGAAAACGTCATCAAAGATCCGTCCAGAACTTTTGAGTTATCTTGCTAACGCACGGACGGCCAGACAGACGCCGGCAATGACATCACCTCCGGCTCGCCTCTGCGGAGGCGATAAGGAGCCCAACATCAAAAGAAAGAGAACTTTATAGAACACAATGCTTCACATGCAACTGAAGCAATTACAGGAACAAAGTGTCCAAACGTCATGGAAACAGTTTCTACAAAATAATGTAAATCAAGTTTACATTATGCCATTTGTGATCATTAGTGAGTACCGGTTATAATCGTCTATGAGATTCACTGGCAGCTTCATCGACATGAAGACTTGCTTTTTGAGGAATGGACGTTCCATTTTGAGTGACGTGCTTTTGCAGGTTCTCCACTAGGCTTTGCAGTTTGCACTAATTGTCTTGAGAAATGTTGACAGTGATGTAAGAAAAGCACCAAAGCGACTGAGAAAAACTGTAATGAACTAAATTGATGGGAAATGAAATCAGAAGCTAAGGACTGCAATACGTAATCTGAAATTAGAACAGATTAAATAACGAATTAAAGCAACAGTGGCCGAGTTTCATCAAAACGAAACTCCTTATCAGTTCCCTGGGATGGACAGACAGACAGACAGATAACACACCTTCCATTCCTTGCTCGTGGTTTTATTGGCAGCTTCTCTATAGTTCGGTGTTTTAATGTGCACAGCACATACAGCATGATACTTTATTAGGCCCTGTATAAAACTACAGGACAACAGATAAAAGGCATTTCTATAAAATTGTTCTAAGGCCACAGGACCCAGAATTATAGACAGTACAGCATCATATCATCTCATTAGCATTGAAAATGTTCCCTGAATGCAGACTTGTAGGCAGCAGAGTTACAGCAACAGTTTACAGTACGTGTGAAACGCAGTAGAACGGGTATTACTGATTGAAGACTCCCTGAGACGCGAGCAACACTGTTGATGTGTCCCAATCGAAAGCGTCCGTACTTTGATATTCCCTCAGTCACCTTCTGAAGTCATGCAGTTACGTCCAGTCTTCTGTCTTCGGACTCTCCTGCTGAGCAGAAACATTCGACTACTGTGTGAACTATTCCACGGCACGAGCAGCGCTCCTGATCACGCTCTGCGTCGTTAGCAGAATGGCTAACTTCTTGTTTCCTTCTCTTCCTCTTTTTGTTCCCAAAGGACAGACCTGAGAGATCGGTACCAAAAACCTGGACATACATACGAAACCGTTCGCATGATTGGATTCGACCAGACCGGTGGATGAGCACCGTCTTTGTCATTTGGGTGAAAGGACCCTGAGAAAACGTGAGGTTATGGGATGCTGCTGGGTAAAATCCACAAATCTGTGCGTGCCGAGGAGCCTTCCTGTTGAGCCACATGGTCAGCAGCGGTTCTGCACCTGCACGAGGACGCGGACCAGCAGAAAGTCCTTCAACGACTGCACTGGGGTGCCTGAGTAACCAAATAAGCAGCCGGGGCAGAGCGTTGCCCCCGGGTCGGGGATGGACGGCAGAAACATGCAAAGCAGCATCGGGGCAGCACAGCAAGCCCAGCTGTGGGTACCAGGCACACCGGCGTACCAGCATGCATCGCTGCCAGCCGGCCGAGACACGAGGAGGACATTCAAGCAGCTGCTCTGGGAGGAGACGTCACGGGACCACCAGTGCGGGGCTTCGACACTCATGCTGACAATTTATAGAATGACATGCATCTCTCAGAAGTGAGCCTGCGCGTGCTAGCTCAGCGTGGACGCCGGCGCCAGGTGAAGGAATTACAGCCCGAAGCCATCGCAGCGGCTCTTTGCATGATATTTGCTTGCGATCATTGTGACTTAATACCTAGCGTGTGTATTCAGCGCGGCGAGCCTCTCTGATCCAGCGGAGGCACAGAGGAAGCAGCGCAATGACAAGCAGGACTTTAGCCGGATACGACATGTGCTACCAAACGTGGAATGTTACGACCGAGATTCCAAACCTCCGAGATGAATGAGAGACGAAACTGGAGAGGAGAGCAAAGGAAAATGAGGAAACGGCGAGCGTGTGGCCGGTCACCTGTGTCTCACCGGTCTGGTCCCGTGGGTTCACTCCTCAAAACAGCCCAAAGAAATCCACGTCTAACTCCTGACAACAACTCCCCCCCAGCTCGGCCTGAAAATGTCCTCCTCAACTGCAGCTGCACACCTTCAGTTGCTTCGAGGTTATATTTGCAAAATATATACAGAAAAATATTGTGTTACTATATAGCATAGAGTACAGTCAAACAGCTGCCTGCAAATATTTCTCTCATGATTATCATTTCTAAAAGTAAATCTCCGGGTAAAGATAGCTGGAACGTGACAAGGTGCAACTCGGACAACATGGCCACCAGATCTGGGCTGCAGTCGGGGGGCTCAGGGACGAACACAAGGGCCGCTCTCTAGAGCGAAGGGGTGCATGGGCGGCGCCTCCGAGAGGCGGCGGCGGAGGCAGAGCGAGGCCCCACGGCGGGGCGGACAACTGTCCCAAACCTTGTGTTGCTGCGTGTTTATCCTGAGTGTGTTGTTGTCAGCGCGTGAGGAATGAGAGGAAATCCACACTGTAAGTGAGCCTGGAGGAAGAATGTCCCTCAATAGCGCTGACGCTACGGCCATGGGTCAACAGCTAGCATCGCTCCGTCTGCACTCCGGACACGCCACCCAGCCACAGCTTTAACCTGCCCAAAAATACGCTGCATGTAGGAGGACAAATAAATCAGCTCCACGGCCCAAACAACCTTCCTCCAACGCCCCCCCCCTGACGGCAGACAGGAAGGCACCGACGGACGCCCGACGGCGGCCATCGTCTCATCCAACGGCCGACGAGGAAGGAGGCGGGGCTTACTGGGGCATTATCCCCATGACAGAGCGTCTTCGAAGCGTTTCGCTTCACAATCGTCATTCCAATTAGAATGAAGAATAGCGATTGAATCTTCTCATTTTTGAGGAGGAAAAGCGTGAATTCTAAATCGCAGGTTGCATGAAGGGACTTGAAGCGAAGGTCGAGACGACTGGGTGGACGCTGTTTCCTAGCAGAGACAACGTTCCTGTCTCTGCTGCGCTGCTTCGGATCCAGCAGGCAGACTTATGGCTTCCTGTCAAACAGCTATTGGACAATCAGAAATAACTTGAAATAGCTCGAGTCCTGTCCCACAGTCAAGGCGACGGCGTCTCTGTAGCAGTTCAGCGCGTTGACCTTGCCCTTAAACTCCCAAATTCTCTCCTTATATAATGTCAAAGAGGATGCCTCTCTCTATCTGCAGTCTCAGAGGCCTGACTGAGATTGACGGCAGGAAAGTTCAGAGTTCACCCCTCTGAAGGGCTATAAACAGACCGCTGGAGGTTGTGGGGGTTTTTCAACGCCACCCTTCCCTTCTCCTTCCCACCTCTCGCTCTGGCAGTAAGATGATACAATTTCAATTAGGCTCCAGCGCCACACAAAGGAGTCGGAGCGCCGGGCGGTCACGTTAGCCGCACTCGTCGCTCGCTTCGTCCCCAGATCCGCTTCGCCGAAAACAAACAGAGTCCTGCGGTAAAAGTCACGAATACAAAAGCACCTTCTAAACACGGGAGTTCATTGAGTAGCAGCGAACGGCTGATCAATTACAAAAGGACATAAATAACGCATTCAGGATCTCGGATCTTACGCCGACAGTGAAAAGACAACCCTTCCTAAAAAAAATACAAAACTTGTTAAACATAAATAGAAGAACAGGTAGGTAACAAAAAGATCATGTGATACAGCGGTATAAAGCTTGGCATGAAAGTGCATCACGGCATGGAGCCCCCCCCCCCCCCCCTCCATAATGACAGTAATGAAGTCTATTTCTGAGGCCACTAGATTCTTGGCAAGAAGTGCGTCACCGTCATGGCGGGCGACACTCGGTTTCCTCTTTTTGTTTTGCCGTTCTTACTCAGGCCGATGTACATCCTCGGGTAGGCCATGGACTCGTAGGCGTTGTAGTTGTTGGCGAGCAGCGTCTCTCTGAACTTACACTCGTCGTTATAATGCGACTGAAAGAGAAAGAGCAAAGGATCATTCCCACACGTCAACCGTCGGAAGGCGCAGACGCGACAAAGGTCCTGGGTCCTGTTTCCGAGGCTGCGTTGTGAGGTTCGATGGCTTTGCTTTGCTTTGCGGGGCTGTTGTGAAGCGGTTTTTCGACGAGAGATTCAAACAAGGAACGACATTGTGAAATGAAAAATAATGTGAGATGATCCATTTTCTTAATTCTATCCTCGCTGAGTGGAATAATAGCAGGGAATGACAAACATCTGGTTTGTAACCCATTGGGAAATAGCCTCTGTTAGCATTAGCAGGTGCTTAACAATAGTGTGAGGAACGGGTTTACTCTG
The DNA here is from genome assembly GCF_040956055.1 of Brachionichthys hirsutus. Taxonomy (NCBI): domain Eukaryota; kingdom Metazoa; phylum Chordata; class Actinopteri; order Lophiiformes; family Brachionichthyidae; genus Brachionichthys; species Brachionichthys hirsutus. The sequence continues at coordinate 15,876,564 of NC_090897.1, read as the reverse complement.
GACAGAACCAGCGAGGACCGTTTGTCTGCCTGGGACGTCCACACGGGGCAGCATTATTCCGGGATTCTTCCAAAGTATTTAGCGAAATGGTTTCAGACCAGTGACTGGATCCACTGGCACCATCAAAACCTGCAACGAGTAACTTCGCTGTGCCGGACTCTCATCTAACGTCTGCTGCACCATCAGTCTCTGAGCCGGAACACTGCATCCAGAATACAGACCGAGCAGCGCCACGAAGCTCCACGCCATGCAGGAACCGTGTGTGCGTGTGTGCGTGTGTGCGTGTGTGTGCGTGTGTGTGTGTGTGTGTGTGCGTGTGTGTGTGTGTGTGTGTGCGTGTGTGCGTGTGCGTCCTGCACTCACCGATCCATACAGCTTTCCTCGTCGGCTCATAGACACAAACAGTCCACTGTGGACTCCCAGCAGAGTGACCACTCCACGCTCCACCGGAGAGATCTGCAGAAGACCTTCAGGGACAACAGGACACTCCGTGAGACACTCTGGTGTCACACGGACGAGCTGGACACTCAGGAAGACACTCTGGTGTCACACGGACGAGCTGGACACTCCGTGAGACACTCTGGTGTCACACGGACGAGCTGGACACTCAGGGAGACACTCTGGTGTCACACGGACGAGCTGGACACTCAGGGAGACACTCTGGTGTCACACGGACGAGCTGGACACTCAGGGAGACACTCTGGTGTCACACGGACGAGCTGGACACTCCGTGAGACACTCTGGTGTCACACGGACAAGCTGGACATTCAGTGAGACACTCTGGTGTCACACGGACGAGCTGGACACTCAGGGAGACACTCTGGTGTCACACGGACGAGCTGGACACTCAGGGAGACACTCTGGTGTCACACGGACGAGCTGGACACTCAGGGAGACACTCTGGTGTCACACGGACGAGCTGGACACTCCGTGAGACACTCTGGTGTCACACGGACGAGCTGGACATTCAGTGAGACACTCTGGTGTCACACTGACGAGCTGGACATTCAGTGAGACACTCTGGTGTCACACGGACAAGCTGGACACTCAGGGAGACACTCTGGTGTCACACGGACGAGCTGGACACTCCGTGAGACACTCTGGTGTCACACGGACGAGCTGGACACTCAGGGAGACACTCTGGTGTCACAAGGACGAGCTGGACACTCAGGGAGACACTCTGGTGTCACACGGACGAGCTGGACGTCATCAGAAAGACCATCAATTCGGTTTAATCTGTATAATCCCATCAGTTTTAACACGTTTATCACTCACAGAACGATAAACGTTAACAACATGCAGGGAGATTCATCTCGAGTCACGTAAAGATAATCCTCAGATAATCCTCAGAACATTTATGGGTTCAATCTGAGTGTATTTGTACATGAAACAACATCAAAGCGTTCTGCTTGTTATTTTAACCAAACGATTCTGAACACGATGAGTCATTCTTTAGTGACGTGAGAATTCAGATTCCGATTCGATCTGAGACCTCTGCTGCAGTGTGCGTGTGTGCGCGTGTGTGCGTGCGTGTGCGTTGTTATTTCTTCTCCTTTAACAGCGACCTGCTTGCTGCTCTGTGTGTCGCTCCGTCGGTTCTAATCTGGATTATTCCAACATGGGATGAATTAGATTAAACTTTATGCGTAAATAAATATTTGTCGCTATTTCTGTCTGAACACGTGACGCGCTGCGTGACACCAGATCTGGCCCGAACCGATGGGGTTAATTTGTATTGACAGATGGGTCCGTGCTCGTGGCCTAACTTTAGGAGCTGGCCCGGATCACAGCGGGCTCCAGTTACAGGAAAGCACCGGCACACATGCTCAGCGGCACTACGGCAGGACTCCGGATGTCGGCGCTGGCACGGATCGATACCTGACATCCGAATCAGCGTCTCATTCACGTGTTCATTGGACTGGAGCGTGAATTCCGGATCGGGTGTAAATATCTGACATGAGAATCATTCAACTTCCTGTCGAAGCTCATTAGAAGATCGATTTCCGAACTTTGAGCTGTAAAGCAACAAGTTCGAGTCTCTTCTGGAGTCTGTCGAGGTGTGAGAGTCCAGAAGAGACTGGACCCGTCCGAACCCCGTCGGGACCATTTCAGAGTGACGTCACTTACTGTGAGGATTCTCGTTGTGCACTCCCGTGATTTTACCGTCAGGTAACACCTGGATGTGGAAGCCGATCCCCACGTTGCAGTAAAGGCGCCGCAGCCTCTTGATGCCGAGGAGATAGTCGCTGTCCCGGCTGACCTCGTCCCGCGTCTCCCCCGGGATCCGCGCCAGGGACCGGGAGTAGAGGGCCTCCAAGCGCTCCGCCGTCCCGTTCAGGCCGGGGGCGCATCCCACCAGCCCGGCCACCAAGACCAGAACCAGGATAGTCCGCAGGGACGCCAGAGAGCCCATCCCGGCTCCGGCTGTGGACGCAGCCTCCCGGCGTCTGCCTTTCCACTGAAGGGAGGATACGGAGGAGCGTGCGGACGCTGCGCTCATTCCCAGACCGACAGGCGCACTGGCTTCAGCGTGGATCTGCGTGGACGCCGTGCAGCCATGCCTCTATATTTATACCTACAGACACATTACATCACAGCTCCACTCTTAGAATACGCGCATTCTCGTGTTGGGGCGCACCAAACGGAACCAGACCGAACTGACGCGGACAAAGATGGGACTGAGTCCGACTGACAACAGAGCGCGTTGCTCAAAACGAACAATAAAAGCATCTTTCTGTCAGCTTTTAGCATCATATCATCATTTATGCCTGCGAGGATGTAAATAGGAAGCAGTCACGTGGAGACAGGAGACAGTTCTATAAAGGAACAATAACAGGAAGAGACACGCGTCCAACTCAAACAAACAAAAACACGCAAACTTAAAAAAGGGAAACCACGTCCCGGGCCCTTAGAGAAAACAATAGAAAGCTGTAGAGTGCTGACGTCACACCTGAAACACTTCCACACTCACGTGTGTTAACAGACATTCATATAATATTATTATGATATGCTTTGAACCTGCTTTTAACTGGTAGGTCATGTCGTGGAAATGTAATTTTATTGAATTCAGATTGGCCTAAGGCTTATTTAATTAGGGTTAGGGTTAGCAGCCGTACCCAGCTCTTTGATCTGTGGGGGGTTCAGTTCTGCTCTTTAATGACCATGAAGCGTTTTCTCACGTTGACACCTGTCTGAGCCTCAATGTACAGTAACGGCGTTTCTGAGGGTCCATGAATGCAGACAGATCTCAAAGACGATGTTTCTGAAATCCAACTGCAGCCAGTCTGGTGAACGGAAGGAGGACTAAAAGAATTAACAGTGGTCCAACAGACCTCCTCGAGGCCAAATTAAAGAATGATGGGCCTGCAGGACAGCTAATTGGACCATCAAAACAACATGTGGGCTGGTGGACAACTAGACATCTAAGATCCAGTGGAGCTTCCATAAAACAACATCCAAGAAATAGAATTTATTATAAAAGGTCTGATTCTATGATACAGCAGATGAATGAATAAAAAATTCATGATTAAAGATGGAGGCGGTTAAAACATTCATTATTAATGATGGAGGCGTTTAAAACATTCATTATTAATGATGGAGGCGTTTAAAACATTCATTATTAATGATGGAGGTGGTTAAAACATTCATTATTAATGATGGAGGCGGTTAAAACATTCATTATTAATGATGGAGGCGGTTATAACATGCTTTATTAATGATGGATGCGGTTATAACATGCTTTATTAATGATGGAGGCAGTTAAAACATTCATTATTAATGATGGAGGTGGTTATAACATGCTTTATTAAAGATGGAGGCGATTAAAACATTCCTATTAATGATGGAGGCGTTTAAAACATTAATTATCAATGATGGAGGCGTTTAAAACATGTATTATTAAAGATGGAGGCGGTTATAACATGAATTATTAAAGATGGAGGCGGTTAAAACATTCATATTAATGATGGAGGCGTTTAAAACATTAATTATTAATGATGGAGGCAGGTAAAACATTCATTATTAAAGATGGAGGCGTTTAAAACATTAATTGTTAAAGATGGAGGTGGTTAAAACATTAATTATTAATGATGGAGGCGGTTAAAACATTCATTATTAATGACGGAGGCGTTTAAAACATTCATTATTAATGATGGAGGCGTTTAAAACATTCATTATTAATGATGGAGGCAGGTAAAACATTCATTATTAAAGATGGAGGCGTTTAAAACATTAATTGTTAAAGATGGAGGCGTTTAAAACATTAATTGTTAAAGATGGAGGCGTTTAAAACATTAATTATTAATGATGGAGGCGGTTAAAACATTCATTATTAATGATGGAGGCGTTTAAAACATGAATTATTAAAGATGGAGGCGGTTATAACATGCTTTATTAAAGATGGAGGCGGTTATAACATGCTTTATTAATGATGGAGCCGTTTAAAACATTAATTATTAATGATGGAGGCAGTTAAAACATTAATTATTAAAGATGGAGGCGGTTATAACATGCTTTATTCATGATGGAGCCGTTTAAAACATTAATTATTAATGATGGAGGCAGGTAAAACATTCATTATTAATGATGGAGGCGTTTAAAACATTAATTATTAAAGATGGAGGCGGTTATAACATGCTTTATTAAAGATGGAGGCAGTTATAACATGCTTTATTAATGATGGAGGCGTTTAAAACATGAATTATTAAAGATGGAGGTGGTTATAACATGCTTTATTAAAGATGGAGGTGGTTATAACATGCTTTATTAAAGATTGAGGCGGTTATAACATGCTTTATTAAAGATGGAGGCGGTTAAAACATTCATTATTAATGATGGAGGCGTTTAAAACATGAATTATTAAAGATGGAGGCGGTTATAACATGCTTTATTAAAGATGAAGGCGGTTATAACATGCTTTATTAAAGATGGAGGCGGTTATAACATGCTTTATTAATGATGGAGCCGTTTAAAACATTAATTATTAATGATGGAGGCAGGTAAAACATTCATTATTAATGATGGAGGCGTTTAAAACATTAATTATTAAAGATGGAGGCGGTTATAACATGCTTTATTAATGATGGAGCCGTTTAAAACATTAATTATTAATGATGGAGGCAGGTAAAACATTCATTATTAATGATGGAGGCGTTTAAAACATTAATTAATAAAGATGGAGGCAGTTATAACATGCTTTATTAATGATGGAGGCGTTTAAAACATTCATTATTAATGATGGAGGCGGTTAAAACATGCTTTATTAAAGATGGAGGCGGTTATAACATGCTTTATTAAAGATGGAGGCGGTTATAACATGCTTTATGAATGATGGAGGTGGTTAAAACATTAATTATTAAAGATGGAGGCGTTTAAAACATTCATTATTAAAGATGGAGGCAGTTATAACATGCTTTATTAATGATGGAGGTGGTTATAACATGCTTTATGAATGATGGAGCTTTTTAAAACATTAATTATTAATGATGGTGGCGGTTAAAACATTCATTCTTAATGATGGAGGCGTTTAAAACATTAATTATTAAAGATGGAGGCGTTTAAAACATTCATTATTAAAGATGGAGGCAGTTATAACATGCTTTATTAATGATGGAGGTGGTTATAACATGCTTTATGAATGATGGAGCTTTTTAAAACATTAATTATTAATGATGGTGGCGTTTAAAACATTCATTATTAATGATGGAGGCGTTTAAAACATTAATTATTAAAGATGGAGGCGGTTATAACATGCTTTATTAAAGATGGAGGCAGGTAAAACATTCATTATTAAAGATGTAGGCGTTTAAAACATTAATTATTAAAGATGGAGGCGGTTATAACATGTTTTATTATAGATGGAGGTGGTTATAACATGCTTTATTAATGATGGAGCCGGTTAAAACATTCATTATTAATGATGGAGGCGTTTAAAACATGAATTATTAAAGATGGAGGCGGTTATAACATGCTTTATTAAAGATGGAGGCGGTTATAACATGCTTTATTAATGATGGAGCCGTTTAAAACATTAATTATTAATGATGGAGGCAGGTAAAACATTAATTATTAAAGATGGAGGCGGTTATAACATGCTTTATTAATGATGGAGCCGTTTAAAACATTAATTATTAATGATGGAGGCAGGTAAAATATTCATTATTAATGATGGAGGCGTTTAAAACATTAATTATTAAAGATGGAGGCGGTTATAACATGCTTTATTAAAGATGGAGGCAGTTATAACATGCTTTATTAATGATGGAGCCATTTAAAACATGAATTATTAAAGATGGAGGTGGTTATAACATGCTTTATTAAAGATGGAGGTGGTTATAACATGCTTTATTAAAGATTGAGGCGGTTATAACATGCTTTATTAAAGATGGAGGCGGTTAAAACATTCATTATTAATGATGGAGGCATTTAAAACATGAATTATTAAAGATGGAGGCGGTTATAACATGCTTTATTAAAGATGGAGGCGGTTATAACATGCTTAATTAATGATGGAGCCGTTTAAAACATTAATTATTAATGATTGAGGCAGGTAAAACATTCATTATTAATGATGGAGGCGTTTAAAACATTAATTATTAAAGATGGAGGCGGTTATAACATGCTTTATTAATGATGGAGCCGTTTTAAACATTAATTATTAATGATGGAGGCAGGTAAAACATTCATTATTAATGATGGAGGCGTTTAAAACATTAATTATTAAAGATGGAGGCGGTTATAACATGCTTTATTAAAGATGGAGGCAGTTATAACATGCTTTATTAATGATGGAGCCATTTAAAACATTCATTATTAATGATGGAGGCCGTTAAAACATGCTTTATTAAAGATGGAGACGGTTATAACATGCTTTATTAAAGATTGAGGCGGTTATAACATGCTTTATTAAAGATGGAGGCGGTTAAAACATTCATTATTAATGATGGAGGCGGTTAAAACATTCATTATTAATGATGGAGGCGGTTATAACATGCTTTATTAATGATGGAGGCGTTTAAAACATGAATTATTAAAGATGGAGGTGGTTATAACATGCTTTATTAAAGATGGAGGCGGTTATAACATGCTTTATTAAAGATGGAGGCAGTTATAACATGCTTTATTAAAGATGGAGGCGGTTATAACATGCTTTATTAAAGATGGAGGTGGTTAAAACATTCATTATTAATGATGGAGGCGTTTAAAACATTCATTATTAAAGATGGAGGCGGTTATAACATGCTTTATTAATGATGGAGGCGGTTATAACATGCTTTATTAATGATGGAGCATTGTAAAGGAACAGGGATGGGATGGGATCAGCGGTGGCTGCAGCAGCTTGAACCTGCCTGTAGATAGCGTTGGGTCACATCCCTGACAGAGGCAGCTGTTCCAGGTGTTCTGAAATGATGGTGCAGGTAAGCCGGAGGTGGGCGTGGCTCCTCATCACTGAGTAACGACTGACGGCGTCAACACGCTGATGGGCATCACAGCTGGAGTTGAGCTCGTTCTCCCCTGTCACGTTGCTTTTATTTGTTGTTTGTGTTGCCCTGAAGTCTTTGTGGTTTTCGGTTGCGTGTCAGCCATGCGTTCTGCTGAAGGACAGAGGTTTTAGTTTTCACTGGGTGGCAGCTGCAATCCAGAGCGGAACAGCAGTTTGTTCCCTCAAAGGCATGCACTGCATGTGACCATTCCTAATGGCAGAACAGTGCACGTCTTTAAAAACGGACTTTTTTCACTTTTTTTAAAAAATTTGGAAACATGTCGAAGAAACGTCAAAGAAACTTTGACATTTAGAAGAACCAAAATGGTTTTGATAAAACAAACATTCATCTTGTCATTGACACATCAGCTGCCCGTTGTCACAGCGCCGTAATGCTCACTCAGCCAGCGCCACGTTCCAGCTCTCAGGCTGACTACCTGAACCTTGTACTTTGCAGTATACGTACCCGTTTTCCTGCCTTGTCCGTGAACTTCAGGCTCCAGCCACCTGTCGTCCTGCCGCCCCTCCTGGTCCAGTCGTCTGCTCCGTCCTGTCCTGTTTCCTCCATTCTGCCCTGCTCCTGGAAACGCAAGACCTTACCTGTTTGCACTGCTAGCCTGTATCTGCGCGGGGTTCCTTGCCTGGTTGTTCCCACCCATCAAGCCAATTCAAGCCATAATTAGTTTATTTCCTTCCCCTCATCTTCGTCACGCCGACTAATCGTGTGATGTATCAGAGCTTTATTCACATATGACCAGGCATCCGTGTCACATATGTGTGTAACATGATCACGTATGAGTCCATTTTATCTTGGGTCATGTTCTATAACTCCAAACAGAGGGGAGTGACGCCTCCTCTGATACTGCTGGCCCGGCCCGGTTGGATGCGGGCCAGCAGAACAGCTGCCGGGCCGGATCCACTAAATGACGTACTGATGAGCTTTTCTACATTGTGTGATCCCTGTGGAAAAGGAACAATGGGTAGAAGTGCTTTTACCGACCCAATGCTGTCACAGACCGTATGTATCTTTAGTGAAAGAGAAACCTGACAGTTGTTTCAAGAAATACTGAAATCCCTTCACCCAGCGAAGGAGGCTCAGAGGAGAGAATTAGGACTCCAGTTCTACACAGCAGGCATAATTCATCCCTCACCCCCGGTGTCCACCAAGAGGTTTGGGTATTGCCGCCACTGTCAGGCCTGGCCCGGATGGTGGAGCCCGGAAGTAGGAGGCAGAGGTGGAAGTAACAAATACCAAATTTATTACCCAAAAATAAAGGAAAGGAAACCGGAAACAACCAAGGGACCTACAAAGTAGCAACAGAACAGAGAAGGTACAACTAAGGAGAACCGCCAAACAAAAGGACAAAAGGCAAAAAGGGTGGCGGGGCCAGAGGCAAAAACTGAAAGATACTCAACCGTGGAATCAACGACCAGGTCAGAGTAAACAAAGCGGAGCACGGGAGATTCACCGAGGACCAGGGAGCAGGCAAGGCAATAGGCGGACGGAGGACGGAGGACTTGGTGACGGCATGGATGATGATATCCGAGTACCCGGCACTGGTGGGACCTGGGGTTTTATGGAGGCAGTGTAATCAGGGGTGATGTGGTGCAGCTGCTCCGGTCTCAGGCCATCTCCCGTGCTCCGTGCCGCCATCTGGTGGGCAAAAAGCGGAAACACAGTTGGCATACGTCTGGGACTTTGACAGCCACGACAGGCACCGACAACCTTACGGCCACAGCACCGATCGCCCGCTTCGACAATAGGAGGCATGAAACATGGTCCACTCTGACTCAATGTCCCCTGCCTCCCCCGGTTCACGGTCGAAACTCTCTCGGAGGTGGGAGTTGAAGTTCCCTCTCACAGGAAACTCTGCCAGACATTCCCAACAGACCCTTACAATATGTTTGGGCCTGCCAGGTTTGTCCGGCATCCTCCCCCAACCATCGGAGTTGACTCACCACCAGGTGATGATCGGTTGACAGCTCCGCCCCTCTCTTCGTCGTCCGCAAACTTAATCAGTTTAACTGACTGATGGCTGGAGATACAGCAGTTGATGTACAGGGAGAAGAGCCAGGGGGAAAGTACACAGCCCTGGGGGGATCCGGTGCTGATAGTCCAAGTGTCCGAGACCGTAGTCCCCAGCCACACAGTGATCCACCTGCAGAGGGAGTCGAGCACGTCGAGCTGGAGCAGCTTCTCCTGGGGACAGGGGTGGCATTCCTCCCAATCACGCCCCTCCAGGTCTCACTGTCATTAGCATTGAAGTCCCCGAATAAAACAAGGGAATCCCCAGAAGGAGCACTCTCCAGTACCCCTTCCAAGGACTCCAAAAAGGGTGGATACTCTGAACTGCTGATTGGACCATAGGCACAAACAACAGTCAGGATCCGTCCCCCCACCCGAAGGTGGAGGGAAGTTACCCTCTTGTTTATCGGGGTAAACTCCAACATACAGGCACTGAGCCGGGGGGCAATAATTATTGCCTTCCCTGGCCGGCGCCTCTCACCCGTGGCAACTCCAGAGTGGAAGACAGTCCAACCCCTCTCAAGAAGAGTGGTTCCGGAGTTCTTGCTGTGTGTCAAAGTGAGACCAACTATATCCAGTTGGAACTTCTCAACCTCGCACACCAGCTCAGGCTCTTCCCCACCAGAGAGGCGACGTTCCACGTCCCTCGAGCTAGCTTCTGGAGCCGAGGATCGGACCGCCAAGGTCCCCAGCTCACAAAGCACCCAACCCCTTTGAGCCCTCCTACGGGAAGGAGGCCCCACGTTGCCTCTTCAGGCTGTGCCCGACCGGGCCCCATGGGTAAAGGCCCGGCCACCAGGTGCTCGCCATCGTTCCCCACCCCCAGGCCTGGCTCCAGGAGGGGGCAATCTGATATCAGAAGTTTTACTCCAGATTGACCCGGTTCTAGAATATCTGGCTACCAAACTGAGATCTATTATAACACACAATGAAACTCTTACTTAATTGTACGTGTGTATAGACAAACACAGAACCTGAAGAGAATTGCAGTAAATTATTTAGAAACACACTTTAATGTCAGTTCTGTTGGCCATTTTATGCATAATTGTAATTTAATCAGGGGACATTCGATCTGGTCTCTGTGGTACTTTGTGGGGGTCTTGCATTACACCACCAACACACCAGCATGTACATACACCAGGAGTGTGGTGCTTATATCACGTTCTTAGCTCAGTTCTTTGGACTCATTGGTCTCTGGGTTAGATCATGTCTCCTTGTCTTGACGTCATGTCCCACCCTGGGTGGACCACGCCCTCTTTGGTGAGAAGTAGCTATTAATAAAAAAAGATGGGCTAGTGATTTCTACAGGCTAGTACAGGTCACACACAGAAAATACTGCAAAATACGTACCTACTGTGAGATCTAACTGCATGTATTTTTAACACGTGCATTGGATCGATGTTGACATAAAACAATAAGTTGAAAAATATTTAAATTGTGTAATTGTGTCGATTCTGATTGACTCGGTCCAGGTGGAATTTTTTTTTTTTAATGTTTAGCTAAAAAGATTTGAGCTTTATTGTAAAAACCGGGTAGTCAGTCCAAACCAGCAGACAAATCAGAAGAGCAGCAGGCAAAGGGAGAGTTCCAGAAATCAGGCAAGGGTCAAAAACCGGGTAACCAAGACAGGCAGGCAGATCCGAAGGGTTTGCCCATGCCTGGGTTAGGCAAACAGGTGACATCAAAAACAGGCAGAGCAGGTCCACTGGAGTCAGGAGTCAGAATCAGGATCAGGATCATGTGCTGGAAATCTCGCAAGGGTCTGTTGTCTGAGCTGAGTGTATGTAGTGTCAGGGCTGATTACGGATTAGCTGCAGGTGAGCATGAGAGCACAGGTGAACGGAATGAGCTGCGGATCTGGAAGACAGGAGAAGTTAGTGCACGGAAAAGCTGTGACACTACTCCATATTCAGTTCCTTTCAATGTTGAACATGCAGGAAATCTTGAGAATTCTGTGTCTTATGTCAGGGTTTGGTCTTTGGCCAGTTTATTTTGGACAATTTTTATGTTTTAATCACAGGTTCGGAAATAAAGGGATCGTAAAGCCCAAGATGGAGGAAAGTTTCTGTAATATTGTGGCAGTGCTTCTCAATTATTTTCTGTTACAGAAAAATTGTTAAGTATACCTCTGCATAACATTGTATCTTTATTAACAACAAAGAAAACAAAAAAGAAACCTTACCTTACAACAAATAATACATTTATTAACATTGTTTTTAATTCATCTGAAATTAAAATAAATTAATGAATTAAATCCTGATTCAAACTACAAACATTTTTTGACCAACTGAACGATTTAATACTAAAAAATATACATTAAAAAATAACAAATTAAAATTGATCAGCAACATTAACTCAGGAGCACAATAGATAAAACATTTTAACTTGCTCGTCTCCCACCGTGAAGCCAAGCGCTTTGCTTTCTTAACTCTTTCTCTCGCTACCTCCGTCTTGCTCCGCCTCTTTTCATCACTGTTAAATATTTTTTCATGCCATCTCTTGAGGGATTCGTTCATTCACTGACTGGACGTTACGTCATAACTCCCGCTCTTTGCTGTGTGAAAAAAACATTCACCACAGAACTAATACTCCTTGCGCATACTCTGACAATGAACGCGCCACTGCCACCTACTGTAGTGGATGTGCAATTACCGTACACTTTAATCTAGTACACCGGCAAAAGAAAAGCATGCTCCTCGGAGTGTTATACGCACCCACCTGGCATCGCACCGCACCATCGGGGTGCACCCCACTATTTGAGAAACGCTGGGTTAGGGTCAGGTCTGGGTTCGGGTAAGTTTCGGGTTAGGGTCTGTGTTCGATGTTATGGTCAGGTTTGGGTTTAGGTTTGGGTACGGGGCAGGCTCGAGTTAGGGTCAGGTTTGGGTTTGGGTCAGGCTCGGGTTACAGTTTGGGTTAGGTTCGGGTCAGGTTTGGGTTAGGGTCAAGCTTGGGTTCGGGTCAGGTTTGGGTTAGGGTTAGGTTTGGGTTATGGTCAGGCTTGGGTTCGGGTCAGGCTTGGGTTAGGGTCAGGTTTGGGTTATGGTCAGGCTTGGGTTAGGGTCAGGTTTGGGTTAGGTTTGGGTTCGGGTCAGGCTTGTGTTAGGGTCAGGTTTGGGTTTGGGTCAGGTTTGGGTTTGGGTCAAGCTTGGGTTTGGGTCAGGTTTGGGTTAGGGTCAGGTTTGGGTTATGGTCAGGCTTGGGTTCGGGTCAGGCTTGGGTTAGGGTCAGGTTTGGGTTATGGTCAGGCTTGGGTTCGGGTCAGGCTTGGGTTTGGGTCAGGTTTGGGTTTGGGTCAGGCTCGGGTTATAGTCAGGTTTGGTCTAGGGTATGGGTTCGGGTCAGTACGGGGATAGGTTCTGGGTTCGGGTCAGGCTTCATCCTGTAGATGGTGACAGGACCGTGTGGGATGCATCTCCGGCCTGTGTGTTGCCTGCAGAGGGCATCGCGCAGGTTTCTGTCCCCAGCCCTCCAGCCTCCATCTGCCTCTAGGGGTCGCTGTTCACAGGAGAACTGCCCCGTCGTCAGCAGCTGGGAGCTGTGGTCAGTTTTAACACCGTTCAGCTTCTGCATAGTTTGTCCTTCTTAACTGTGAAAACAAGAATACTTGCAAGTACAAAAAGTTCCTTTTGTTTACATGTAAATATAATAAGTAACATAAAAGAACTGCAATCATACATTTGTCAGAGGAATAGTTTGTTTAACACATTTAATACAAATAATACAACACGCTGAGGATGTGCACCACTTTCAATCAAAGCTTCATTAATGGTTTATAACTAAACCGCTTCAACGAGAACAGACATTATTTAGTTTGTGAATCCCCTGGCTGGCATGTATGATGGTAAATATAGATTACGTCGCTGTCAATCAATTAATAAATGCTTAAAAACTCATCAATTAATAGAGTTTGTACATTTTAAGGACAGAAATGGAATACACAGATGAGCAATTACACTAAATAATTAGCTGGCTTTGTATAAGGTGTATCGTTAGCTTTCGTTAGCTTTCTAGCGGAACGCATCATCTGAGGAAGGATTATAAATTGGCCCATAATCCCCATCTCAGCATCCTCCTCGCCCTGCATGTAGGAAAAGGCGCTTCTTATTGTCCAGTTGATGCTGCTCCATCAAACGGGCCCTGAGAGGAGCGCCGCTCTGAAGTCCTGCGTCCCTGTTGAGTAATATTACAGTCTGGCTTTCACAGCGAGCCGCGGCGACGCGTCACACTTTGCATGACGCCGTTTCTGCTTTCAGGAGGACCGGCCTTGTTTATCGACCATGTCTTTTGGTTTGGCATTTTAAAAAAGTCTAAAAGTCTGAGGCAGCGGCGTTTCCCAGGCCCCTCTAGGGAGGAGCCATTGTCCCCGGCCAGGAAGCCTCCCCAGCCCGCAGGTATAGAGTGACAGGGCTTTATGTGCAGCCGCCTATAGATGGGAGGGAGGCCAGGCCGAGTGCGTCCATCCGGGGGAGATGCTGCCCGCTTGCATCCACATTCTGCTTTGTAGTTGCTGCTCAGCCGTGTCGCAGCAGGTGCAGCAGTCTAATACATGAGCTGTGGTCTGAGAGGGAGAATGTCACCTGTAGAGTGAGAAAGCCCCTCCCCCAACACTCACACACACACACTCACAAAACATGTCTAGTCAGGAGTCGTCAGCATAATGGAGCAGGTCATGACTCTCCTCTGAACAGACACTGTATCAGAAACGAATGATTCCCATGCATGGCGGAAGGAGTGAACCAATAAACAGGCATCGGGGTTTAGGAACGGCGACGCCCCCACAAGAAACAATATCGAAAGCAACATCTTCAAAGGAATGCTGAAAGAAAGGAGCCAGTCGTTTCTCCTGTTGTTGTTTTTTATGTTAGAACCAAGTGAGTCTTATAAATAACTTACAACACGGCATCAAATAAATATTATATCATTAGTGTAATATACAAAGTAGGTGTTCAGTTTAAAACGGACGTTGGAAGAGTGAGTCCGTCCCTCACTGTCTCTCTGCTGCATCGCGTCTGTCCTCCCAGCTGCAGGCAGGAAGTGCTGCGAGTCGCTGGTTAATCTGGTTAATCGCTGGTTAATCTAGTTCACACTAGATTTACAACAGCAACTGTTCAACTACATGAAGATGTGCGTTTACAAGACAGACGCATCTCCAGGAAGTCTGACATCGGGAAATGAAAGAGTTAGACGTGTGTGTTGGTTCTCTGCCCGCCAGTGGCAAAAGCTTTGACTGATCCAAGACGGGATCGGTTCCTTTCCCGTCCCCGGGTCTTCCATTGTGGTCGACGGTAACGGGTCCTTGTCTGGAGGGCTCACCGGCCCACCGGGTCGACTCCGCCCTGCAGCGCCAGCTCAGTCACCTGGTCGTTTTCTCCGGCTTTTCCTGGCATGGTTACGGCGTCTGCGGCGGTTGCCACGGCGATGCGTGTGTTGGCGTATGTTCTGACTGTCTCTCAGCTGTCTCACCATTTCATGGTCCTTGTTGCCCAACACCCGGGGCAAGAACAGCGAGGCTTTATCTGTACTTCTGGTTTTAAAGCCCCGCCGCGGCCGGCCTTTGCCGTTAATGGAAACGTACCACTGGCGCTTGGCGCTCGCGCGCCGTCTGCTGCTGCCGCCCCCTGCTGGCTGGTCCGTGGAATGGTGGCGGGACGCGTAAGTGTTGTACCCCAGCTCGTGGATCCGCTCCACAAACTCACACTCTCTGTTGAATATTTCCTGAAAGGGAGAGCAGTGGGAAAGAGTCAGCAGTAGTTTACCTGCATGCTTCTGATTGTCGGGGTAAGAACTCGTTCGGTACCGGTTCCGTCCAGCCCAGCTCTGCATCGGATGCCTCCAGCAACCCACACCAGATCACCCCGAAGAAACCCACCGGCTGAACACGACTGTATCCGTCATTAAACGCCATTAAACTGAGCGTTAAAAGCAGTGATGCGCCGTGGTTGACTAACGCTACGACTACGGTAAACCGCTGCTTCCTGCAGTGCCCCCTGTTGGCCGGTTAGGGTATTTGGTGCTCAGCAGGGCTTAGGCCAGACACTCTGCTTCCTGCAGTGCCCCCTGTTGGCCGGTTAGGGTATTTGGTGCTCAGCAGGGCTTAGGTCAGCCCTCTGCTTCCTGCAGTGCCCCCTGTTGGCCGGTTAGGGTATTTTGGTGCTCAGCAGGGGTTCGGCCAGACATGGTTAGACGTTCAGGGGAAACACACATGGACCGGGGAAGTGTCAAACAGGGCTTTGTGTTTAGAGAGGTTGGAGAGGAGATGAGGACCCACCGAGGCATACAGCCGGCCTTTATTATTCATCGCCAGATATCTGCCAGAGAAAAGGCCCTTAATGGCCACGACGCCCACGTCCACTGCTGTGATCTCCAGGATGCCTGCGAAGGTAGGAACAGCAATAATTAGCGCGCTTCAAAGACATCCGGTCTGTGTGAGGTTCAGGTGAAGCACAAAACAGATTCAAACTGGAAACGAACATGAAGTCCATTCGCTCCTTTGCTGTTGTATCTACCACCTGTAGTTCATGCAACGTGCTGATTGGCTGATTGGCGCTTTAATCAATCAATGGTCGCTGACTGATAAGAACCGAGCCGACTTCAAACAGAACCGGAACCTGTGCGCCGATGGCAGCGGAATAAGCCCCCTGCCTCACACACACACCTACCCGCACACACACACACACACACACACACACACGCACACACACTTCAGCCTGGCTCAAAGTGACACTCTGATGGATGCTGCGAAAATCAGATTGATCGTGATCGGGTTAAATCTAATCTAGTCTGAATCTCCATCTCTTTTTTTGGACTCAGCCCGTCTTGTTATTTGCTATTAAACTCTGCCTGAGCTGAACCGGAACCGGGCGCGGTACTCACTCAGCGGGTTGCTCTCCTCCAGCGATCCGTCGATCTTCCCGTTAGAATTGATCTGTAAATGATATTTAGTCGCGCAGTAGAGCTTCCTCCGTCTCGGCGCTCCTCCGAGGTGCTCGTACACTCCTCCGCGCCCCCCCGCGTCCCTCCGCTGCCGGGGGTCGCATGCCCGTCCCGGCGCGCAACTGGCCCGGGGGCGAACGGGAGTCATCAGGCTGAGCAGCACCAGCAGAGGTATCGTCAGCATTGTGGCGAAGGCTGCGGGGTCCCATCAAAGTGTCAGCCCCCCCCGCGGACAGAGCTCCAGCCTGGCGCACATCCACTCCTCGAGCCGCCCGGAGGCCAGACGCGCTCCTGCTGCTGCTGCTGCGGTTCCGACTGAGCGCGGATGGAAGAGAAGCTCAACTCCGAGCAACTGATACAAAGGAAAGGGGGGGCCAAAAGGTGGCAGCCCCGCGTGGACGCAGTGACACAGTGGCTTAACGCGGAACAGCGCGCTCCTCTGAACTCCTCTGCGCTCCTGAGAGAGCAATTAGACGTCCCAAATTATAGGAGGGCACAGCCGGCGCAACAGGTGACGAATCAACGGGCGCTGGACGTCCCGAGAGAACCGGAACCGGAGGGGGGGGGGGGGTGGCTCGAGTTATTCCACGAGTCCTGATGTTTCAGAACGTTTTCTGTTGCAGCAAAAACACGTGAACTTCGAGGCGCCGGATCTTTTCTATCAGGCTCAGGCTGCACGTTTCATTTCAGGCTGTCATCGGCTGTGACGTCATTGTGCCAGCCAGCTTTTGGGTGGTCCACAAACATTCTTCTCGCCAGGTGCACGCAGTAAACCCGCGTGCAGGATGAGGTCAGCGCTAAGTCGAGGCGATTTGGAGTCGAGGTGGAGACGAGCCGCTGCAGGCTGGTGTCAGAATCAACCCGACCCCTCAGCACCCTACAGCATCCTACAGCATCCCACGCTCCTCTCTGCCTGGCCGGGGGCCACTCTTCATCAGAATGAAGCCAGATGAACGCTCCGGCTCCACGTGCTCCTTCCTCGGGGCTTCACCTGGGCTTCAGATTGCCCCAGACGTTTCCCATCCTAATGCCCCGACTCTGGCGAGGCGGCAGCCGGTGGGCGGAAGAGCAGCAGGCTAAATGACTACTGCCTAAATTGCTTCCATCTTGGTCGCATTATGGTTTGCATTCTGGTAATTAGCACCATCATCTACAAATCTCTGTGCCCTCTGGCGCGGCTCCACCGCCGTTAAGTAGGCCCGTGCTGAGAATCCCCCAGAGAGTCGACGGTTAATTTGCCTTCCCCTCCCATACATCACCCAGCGAGCTCCTTCTGTCACTTTATTTACCCTGATGATCAGGAAAAAGCAGCTCTGGTAATGATCGATGCGTGCGCGTGACGCCTCTGCGACCCCGTGGCAGGCCAGACGGCACCCCGGAACAGCGAGCGTGTGCGTCCGACGTTGTTCTGGCGGCCGTTTCTAAGTGAGACGCTCTTGATGTGGTTAAACGCTGGAAGAGGGTGGAACCTCAGATGTGGTGTGCTGTTTCTCTCAGAAACTATTTTAATTACGCTCCCCTCCACGCCGCCCACAAAGCATCCAAGCAATAGGCAGGGCAAGCGCGCTCCATTTGTGATGCGCGCACGCACACACACACACACACACACACAGTAGAAATAAAACTGGGACATCCTTTTCACATCCCCACATTAGCTCTTCTCACAGCGTGAGTGCCTGCAGGCACGGTGAACCTCGGGACTTTAAACCGGCAGAAGGTTCTGGTTCTGTCCTGAAGCATTACCGGGTCAAGTGAAAGATCACGGCCCGTGGAAACTCTGGATGCGCTCTGTGGTGGCGGAATCATTTTCAAGCTTCTGCCTCAACGTTTGTAGAAGGAACGCTGTGTGACCAGCCAGCGCGGCTCACCATGTTGGACCTGATGTGAACCACGCCCGCCTTCAACACACCCAAACCCAACACGCATAAATCCACTTTCAAAGAGGAGACGTGATTTGGTACCGTGTGGACCCGAAGATAATTTGAGCCATGAGTCTTGAATGTGAAGCAGCTGCATGTTGTCACGTCTGTCGTTATTAAGAAGCTGCTGCCGCCGCCGCCGCCGCCGGGCTGTTCTGATGGTGCTGCTCGGTGCTACATAGAACCCAGAGAAGCTCGCTCTGAGAACCAGCCATCAGCCTGTGGTGACAGGAGCTCTCACTCAGACAGTAAAAACAGCGACAGGGACCCCAGTGAAATGGGACTCGGACCTCGGGTGGGTCTGAACACCTAGACAGCAGCAGAGGATACAAGGAAAAGGCCCGGCTAGAACTTCCTGTTCTAGCCGGTCACCCGGATGCAGCAGAGAGACCCGAGAGGAGCGTGAACTCGACTGCAGCTCGTTGGGCTGAGGGACAACAGCAAGCGATGTCTGTCCAACTCGCTCGCTGAGTGATAGCGTCCTGGCTCGGATACTCTGAAGGCTGAACTCTTTGATGTTCTGGGTTCTGTCCGCTCTTACCGTTACCTCTGTGGGAGTTCTGGTTATAGACCAGTACACAGGCCACGGAGGTGTAGGAGACCAGGTCGGCTTGCACTCTTCTGCCTCGCCTTGTTCCTGTAAAGACACTCACTGAGCTTCCAGATGAAACTTCTGGCTGGGTCTTCTTGAAACTTGGCCAAAGCGTGACCCAGAAACCAAAGAGCAATGCTAATTATTTCTCAGGTCGGGACGGAACAAGTTCTGTTCAATAAAGTCCATAAGGACGCAGTTCTGAATCTAAAGCACAAACTTACATGCCCGCATTTCTGTCCGACCCAACAGGGAGGAGCCACATCAAGCACGCTCACCTGCCGCGCTACACACCTGAACATCCACGACGCGGACCGAGCAGCGGAACCAGACTGATATGGGCTCATCAGAGGCCCCTGGGAGCCCGGCTAGCCTCACACGGCTAATAGCACACGTTTACAGAGAACATCTATCCACATGCTTCGTCTATCATTGATTTAAAGAAGAAGGGCCTGTTGATGGAGGTCAATACTGTCCTGTCTGAGGGTCCAAAGTTATTTATGACACAGAAATTCAAAATAGTGATCCGTATCCCAGCGTTTACACAGAATGGTGGTGTGTGGACCGGCTGTCTGCAACGAGGCGTCCCCGGAGCTAATGTTCTGGTCTCCACAGTGGCCGTCCCCCCACCCCCAACACTCCCACACGCACTTTAGACAGTATGTGCTGGAAGTGTGTTTGTGCATATGGTTCGCATGTGTGCATATTTGTGTGGGTTTCTGCATCATCTCATTTGCATTTCAGGTCTATGAGTGAGTGTAAACGGTGTTTTCTGAAAGTATGTGTACATTTACATGTACATACGTGTGTACTGCTTAAATGTGTGTTTTTCTTGCACGTGAAGGTTTGCTTATGTGTCTCTATCACAGCCATTGATGGCCTCTAGAGTTTCATCCCTCCACAATCCTTTACCTGTTGTAAGGTGCAGCCGCGACGTGGGCATCTGAAACCTGCAGCTAACAATCAAAGAGCTGCAGGAGTATAGGACAGACCTATCTGGTTACAGCGGGCGAGTTAGCGACAAAGAGAGAGAGGAAGAGGGGGGGGGGGGGGGGGGGGCAGAGAGAGGAAGAGAGGGAGAGAAGAGGAACGAGAAAAAGGGGGGAGCGAGAGGGGGGGTAGGGAGAGGAAGAGGGGGTGATAGAGAGGCGGAAAGAGAGAGGGGAGAGAAAGAGGGGTGAGAGGGAGCGAGAGGAAGAGGGGGGGGGGCAGAGAGAGGATAGATAGAGGGGGAGAGAGGGAGGAGAAACGAGAGAGGAAGAGTGGGTGAGAGAGAGAGGGAGAGGGAGCCTTGCTCGAGCTTGACGTTTTCATTTCTTTTCGGTTACCACGATGACGCTCCCTGGAGCCCCCCACCCCCCCCCCCCCCCCCCACCCCCCCCTTTAGACTCCCCCATCACGGTTCCTCTGGTCTGCATGAGAACCAGTTCATGGCACAATGAATACCTGGAGACACTGACAGGCCTGTTTGCTGTTTGTCTTTGTCCCCACAACCTCATAAAGGGACGCCTTTGACTTTGATGTGACAGAAAAACACAAGTCGTATTTAAATACACTACATCCTGTTCATACCATGCTGTACTTTTGCAGTACTTCACCCTGAATGCTGCTCCTGCAGCGACTGACTGAAGGAGAAACCTTTTTAAACATCCTGAGAGTCCTCTTCTCTCTATTGTCCCACAAATGATCCGAAACTGTGACTTTCATTTCTCTTTCATCAACCAAACCAACATGCCGGTAATAAAGGCTGAACCGGGCCGAGCTGGACTCGCAGGGAGGCGGTCCGACTAAGTAGTTGTAGCCACTTTGTTTGCTGTGTGGCTGGAACTGTACAAGACTTCTTTCTGGAAGCGCCTGAGAAGCAGGTGAGATCAAAGTCCGCCGGACAAAAGAGGCTCAGCGGTGATTTGTCAGGAGACGAGAGGCAGTGGTCGGGTCCAGTCCTCTGATCAGCGCCTCACCAAAGAACTCTGCCCATGAGAAAAAGTACAGCAGAAAGGGTTCAAAGGTCATTTAGATTTGCTGTGGATACTGGTACCTCCTTTTTCCCTGCTAAAAGTGGGGGCCAAGAAAAGGACCTGGCTAATAACCTTTGTATTATGGCAGAAAAGAAACCCTTTTGTGCCATGAGGGTTTTTGGGGTGTGTGTGTGTGTGGGGGGGGGGGGGGGGGGGGATTTTAGGGAGGTCAATTAAAAAAGGAGCCCTGAAATTCTTGCTTTCATTCACAGCTGGCGAGGAGAAAAGGGGAACGTTGTGATGCTTTGGATTTTGTGGAAGGACTTCATGCGACTGGATTTGGGTTCACTTGTGAAGAGGATCATAGCATAGCAAGTATTCTGAAGTGGACGACGAAAACCTGGCGATTGAGCTGCTGCTCATTTTATTTTAAATATTTGTATTTCATATTTCCTGTTGCTCTAGTCCAAGTCCAAAGTGAACAAATAACTTTATTTATTACTTGAATGTTCGAGCTACGCCACAGAAGTGCTCCGTTTAAGAGTTAAATGTTGAAACAAGATGATAAAATACAAAATAAGGGACATCCTGGATCCGTTTCTTCACTCGTCTTTATTTATTTTTTTATGTATTATAGAAGTATCGGATCAGGACTCGATATCGGTTCAAAATCCAGATGAAATTCGGCAACAAGGTAGAGACCCCCCCCCCCCTACATGACTGTGCCATAAACATCGGCCAATAATCAACCAAGATATTGAGGAACAGATTTTGAAGCTCCATTGACTGAAACGTTACTGAAATTTCAAACTGATCCAGAATCCAGGATCTCATCTGGACCATCACCATTAATCATTTGTTCCTGGTAACATTCCCATCAGATCTGTCGGGAACCTTTGGAGGTATCTTGTTAACAGACGGACAAACAAACGCCGGCGATGACATAACCCCCGCCTCACCTCGCTCCGCCTCACCTCGCTCCGCCTCACCTCACTCCGCCCCTCCCGCCTCACTCCGCCCCTCCCCGCCTCGCCTCACCCCTAATTTTAACATAAAATCCATTTATAGATTCAAGAATCAGTTAAAAAATACACATCAACTCTGACTTTCTGATCGCTCCATTCAAATAGGGAGTTGGTCAGATTATACCCCATCTGAGTATCACACAGTCCACCTGAACACAAATGTGGAGTTTTGTTCATCAGTTTTAGACAGAAGTGAAACACAAATTCAAATTTCAGCATCTCTGTATGTCTCCCTTCTTCTTGAAGATGGGCACCAGAACACGTCTCCTCCGTTCCTCTGGCATCTTCTTCCCCTCTAGGATTGTATTAAACAACCTCGTTAAAAACTCTACAGCTTCCTCTCCTAGACACTTCCACACCTGCACAGGTGTGTCTCTGGGCCAACTGCCTTCCCATTCTTCATCCTCTTCATCGCCTTTCTAACTTCACTCGTGCTAATCTTTGTCACTTCCTGGTCCACATCAGGTTCCTCTACTCCCCTTTGTTCTCTCTCATTTTCCTCATTCATTGATTCCTCTAAATACTTCTTCCATCTTCCTACACACTACTGGTCTCTGTCAACACCTTCATCTCTACCCTTCATCACTCTAACCTGCTGGACATCCTTCCTGTCTCTGTCTCTCTGTCTGTCCAGCCTGGACAGATCCGTCTCTCCCTATTTACTATCTAACCTTCATACAGGTCATCATATGACCTCTGTTTGACCTTTGCCACCTCTACCTTTGCCTTGCGTCTCATCTCCCTGTACTCCTGTTTACTCTCTTCTGTCCTCTCAATGTTCAACATGACACCCTCAATCTCCAGCTTGAAACTCATCAGTCTACCCGACACTCGATTCACCTCTAGAACTCTCTGCACCAACTCTACTCTCCTCCTCATCCCTCTTTCCTCTCCTCCGTTATAAACAACTTGAATCCTGCTCCTCAGCTTCTAGCCTGACTTCTTTTCCACCTGGTCTCCTGGAGACACAACGCATCAACCTTTCTCCTCATCATCATGTCCACCAGCTCTTGAAGCCTTCTTCTAAACACAAACGTAGTAAAAAGTAAAAGTTTGTTTTGGTACAGTTTACAGGAGCAGTAATTTAGCAAAGTCCTCGATGAGATTTGACGCACCATGGCGGTACCTTGAGCTTAGCTCTGAAGGTGTGGCTATGGAACATGGAAACGTTTGCAGCTCTTGATGATGACGTCCAATTAGCATCATACTTGTCATACTAGATGAAGTACTATAAATTATTGTACTGTCGGTGCAGCGATTTGACTGATGCTAATCTGTGTTAGATTCCACCCTGTCTTTGGAGATCTAACTCACCCACATAAAATAAAACCCAGGGGTTGGTGAATGCTTTGTCTTTCAGTGAGTTATTCTGCCTTAGCTGGAAGGCAGTGATGGTGAAGCGACATCTGACTCCAGGTCACGTGATCGGCCATTCAGGACAATTGGAATACAAATTAGGGACCAGAAACCAAACTACGAGAGAAGACGGGTGAGGCGTGACGAGCCCCATGGCAGACCTCTGACCCGATTCAGAAATGATATAACACATGAGCTCAGTTACAGCAGAACAGGCTTTCTGACTTGTAGACAAGCGTGAGCCGCATTAGAGGGGGGGCTCTGTGGTCCTGGTCCTCTGCAGGACCCAGTGGACTGCTCCTTCTGGGTCGGGTGTGAACCGCCGCCTCAACCGAAGCAGTTCAAGGTTCATACGGCACAGGAATATAGAATGTGAGATAATCAGAAGCATCGTGGGCTTCGGACCTGAGGCGGGCTGAATGTGGAACCCATGAACGCTGACCCCCACAGACCGAAGCACGGCGCAGTCTGGGGGTCTTCCAGGTAAACAGGGTCTGAGACAGTCACAGGGACTTTCTACAGACACTCAAGTTAACTAGGTCTACTGTATGGTGAAGCAGGGTGGGCTGCCTAATGGAAAACAGACTAGTGTGTGTGTGTGTGTGAGAGAGAGAGAGAGAGAGGTGCATACCTTTGTAGGGAGGTGTGACAGTATAATGCTTATTATTCCCTAATAAAGTCAAGATGCTTCCTGTTTCCAGGGTGTAAACTTCATATTAATTCATAGCAACTTAAGCTCAAATGATGTCTGTCGGGAAATAACACACATCTAAATAGATCCATCGTCTAAATAGATCCTTCGTCTAAATAGATCCATCGCCTAAATAGATCCATCGTCTAAATAGATCCATCGTCTAAATAGATCCTTCGTCTAAATAGATCCTTCGTCTAAATAGATCCTTCGTCTAAATAGATCCTTCGTCTAAATAGATCCATCACAACATGGACCAGAAGGATCGGCTCAATGCAGACCATCATGTTCTCCAGAGGATTAGGCCCAGCGGTGTCTAATGACTCCCCTCAGGATAAACCCCTGATCATGTTAATGATGCTCTGAGTCCCCCCCCCCCCCCCCGCCCCAGCATCAAATCTAACAACATAATGTGAGGCCTGGTTTATCATCAAATACCTGCTGCCTGACTTTGTGTCAAACTAAATAGCTATGCTAAATAGCAAAGCTAACACTGCGAGGCGGTTTCTCCTGTGACCTGGCTGGAACAGGAAGAAGCAGCGTTTGTGAGCAGCCCGCTGCAGGTAACCCTACCTGTCCCTGAGGAGGGGGCGCTCCTCCGTCCCTGCCCATGCACCACACACAGGCCCGTCCATTAGCTGCAGCGGCGCTCCTGCTATTTGTTGGCCCTTTTGTTGTGATACCTACTTAAAATATCAAAGCCAGCGGAGCCTTCAATGAGACATGTGAAAACTGAGAGACACTGGTTTTATGTGTCCATGGAGCACAAGCCGAGCCCCCCCCCCCCCCCCCCCATCTGGCATGTCATTCAGACTCTGTCTTTGACCTCAGCTTACTGTCTCTCTACTACAGAGTGAAGGAGCAAAGCAGGCTGAGGCGGGACACGTTTGGGACCGGAACAATACGTGGAGTCAGGAAATCAAAGGGAAGCGGGTCAAAGGCAGTGCCATGGTCCGCGTGTGTGTGTGTGTGTGTGCGTGTGTGTGTGTGTGTGTGTGTGTGTGACGCTCTCACAGAGCAGCTACACACACCAGATCTTGCTGACTACTTCCTCTGAGTGATTAGACTGACCAGACACGGCGTAAACTGCCCTGCATGTGTTCTTGTGTGTTTGTGTTTGCGTGTGTGTGATTAGGGGGAGACAGTTTAAGGCCTGAGGCTTTTCCCAGTGCCAAGCCAGGCTGACAACTCGTGCACATGTGTGTGTGTGTGTGTGCTGGATTTCCCAGCCTCCCCCTCCGGTCCCTTTCTTCCTTTGCCCTCTCTAAAAGTCTTCATTTGCCCTCCCACCAGGCCACACAGCAAAAAAAAAGAAAAAAAAAACTCACCACACACAACTGTGGATGCACAAGCGCATGTTTCAGCCCTTCAAAATAATTCTCACGTGCTCTCTGAGGGAGGCAGAACGTTCTGGATCACTAATCGATGTTTCAGATCCAGTCAAGAAGCGCTTAATAAAGTGGACAAGTCCCTCCACTGGAGTCGCTAGCATTAGCTGTCCTGCTACGTCTCGCGTCACTGCATTTATTTCACACTCGGCTTCATCACTAACTCACCAAATTAATCCTTCCTTTATTTTGATGCAGGCTTAGTTAAGGAGCCAAATCATCTCTCAGTGCTGCAATAATGCTGATTCATATACTTCAATGGGTACTCCAGAAAGTACTGTACTGGCTGAGTATGGCTCAAAGTGGAACACAATTACTGCATCATTGTCCTCTTATTCTGCTCCTCTGATTAACGCCTCCGTCTTTTTTACATTTTAGTAAGAATGTTGAGCTCAAATTGGCAGTGTGAGTCCATAAGCAAGCAAATCAATGACAACTATTGACATCATTCATCAATTATACGAGAGTCAGCACTGATGAGTTCCTCAAGAGCTTCTAAGCGCTATACTTTTTACGAGATGTGTCCTACGCCCTGGGACTGGTACGTCTGAGCTTGAAATTGGTGGAGAGCTCCTTTAAACCAACCAGGAACCACCAGATGAACTTTGAAGTCGTGAAGACGTCCCAAACCACAATCGCTTTCATGTCCTCTTGTAAGGTCTGACTTGAAGTTAAATGAGGACAGCTCCCATTTGTGTCTTTTCTCAGGGTCAACTTCATTGCTTTACTCTTCGGGGCAACATATTTGAAAACTGGATCAGCTATAAAATGCTCCTTGAAATCAATGTAATGAGTAAATTACTTTACTGAGAAGCCAAATTTCCTGCAAAAGACTCCGAGTTCCGACACACATCCACGTTTTTGCATTCAACATGTAGAATCTTTGGGGTTCGGGAGGGTAAGCTGAGAGCTCAGCATCGATGGGAGCACAGAGCGCTGCAGAGGACCGGACCGACACAGAAACGCTTGTTTTGAGGTCCCGTCCAGCCGCTGTGGTCGAGCCTCACTGCATCTGCACAGGAAGGCAGGACGTCCCGGCCCGGTCCGTCTGCAGACAGGCTGCGAGGATGGGATGAAGTGAGACAGCGTTACTGGGATGCAGTAAGAGAGTGTTACTGGGATGAAGTGAGACAGCGTTACTGGGATGAAGTGAGACAGCGTTACTGGGATGAAGTGAGACAGCGTTACTGGGGTGCAGTAAGAGAGCGTTACTGGGGTGAAGTGAGACAGCGTTACTGGGATGCAGTAAGACAGCGTTACTGGGATGCAGTAAGAGAGCGTTACTGGGATGAAGTGAGACAGCGTTACTGGGATGCAGTAAGAGAGCGTTACTGGGATGCAGTAAGAGAGCGTTACTGGGATGCAGTAAGAGAGCGTTACTGGGAAGAAGTGAGACAGCGTTACTGGGGTGAAGTGAGACAGCGTTACTGGGTAAAAAAAAGGTACAAATAAATAAATAGGTTTCCCACTATGTTGCGACGCTTCCACCACAAGAAGATCCAAGCAGAATGAAATTATAATGCAATTAGCTTATTCACAAAAACAAATAAAGTAGGAAGCTGTTATTAGAAAAGACAAGCAGCGGTCCAGCGGTCCAGCGGTCCAGCGGTCCAGCGGTCCAGTGGTCCAGCGGGCCAGCGGGCCAGCGGTGGCGGGGTCGTTGTCGTGGTTGACCTGCATCAGAACCACTCTGGGAGGAGTAGAATAAATAGCACACGGTATGAGACGTGGTGTCTCATACCGTGTGCTGGTGTCAACAACGTGGCTGGTATCGACTCTGGTTCTGCCACAGCAGTCATGGGTCATCGGGATGAAGATCAGTGGGCTCAGACAATGACCTTCATCA
Source organism: Brachionichthys hirsutus (assembly GCF_040956055.1). Taxonomy (NCBI): domain Eukaryota; kingdom Metazoa; phylum Chordata; class Actinopteri; order Lophiiformes; family Brachionichthyidae; genus Brachionichthys; species Brachionichthys hirsutus. The sequence continues at coordinate 15,849,347 of NC_090897.1, read as the reverse complement.
CAGGGGGGGGGCGTGTCCGACTTCAAAGCTTCCAAAATAGCTGCGTAGGCTATTCGTTTAGGAAGTCTGTGCTGCCTTGCCCTACGTGGTTCAGTCCAGGTGGGCCCGGGCTGAACCGGGGGGGTGCCATATCACCTGAGCCCTCACCCAGGGTGGAGATGTGCGTGCTGTCTCTGTGCCTGGAAACAGCCAGCAAGAGCAACAGCAGGCAGACAGCTCTGGTCATCTGATGGATCACATGCATTTTAACTGACTGCTGTGTGTAAGCAGTATAAAGTGGGCGGGGTTATTGGGTAATGGTTGTCCTTGGTACTGGAAGCCTTACAGGGCTATAAGGATTTAAGTTGGCACGTTTAGCATGTCCTGGAAAGGATATCAGTTCCTTTTAGCTTTCATTTGGTGCTTAAGAAGGTTTTAGAAACGTGTGTGAAGAAGGCTTTAATTACAACTCTGGAAACTTTAGATCACCTTCTGATCTCCAGTCGATGAAGAACTACCATCAGGATGTTCACTCATGACGCATCGCTTTGTGCTGCGCTTGTGTGTGTGTGTGTGCCTGTGTGTGTGTGTGTGTGCGCGTGTGTGTGTGTAGTTGCTCCTACAAGGGTGGTTAGATTATAGATGACAAAAGATTTGAACAAGCTGAAACCAGTTTTGGCCACGAAGCCGGTGAAGTCCTCTTTGAGACATGTTATATTTCTTTCGTAGCTTCAGACTCGGAGCATTAAAGTAAATGTCCCATAAAGAAAAGCTCCGATCCAGAATGTTTGTCATAAAACGTGATTTATGAGCGGGTGTAGAGTCAGAAGCTGCTGTGTGGTCCGGCGGGCAGCAGATAGGGAAAGCTAGACAGACAGTCGAAGGACCAACAGGCTGTCGCCGGGGCAGCTGTCTGTCGGTCTGTCTGTCTGTCTATTGGACTATAGGCTTAAGCCCTGCACCCCCTCAATATTGCTGATGCAGGATGATGGGTACCAGTGATGCTCAGAGCGGTTTTGGCACCTGTCTGGGGGGTGCACAGAGCCCATGCCAGTGGTTCTTATTCCAGTGGTGATTCTGCTGCAGCTGTCTGAACAACAAGGAATCACTTCTGGGTCGATAGGTGGGAGTTTACATGAGTGGAGCTGAAGCAGACTGGAAGACACGTCCAGTTTGACTGGGTCATCTTCTGAAGCTCTGTCCTCTGGCGGATCCTTCCGATGTCCCTGCAATGCAACTATTACATCAAATCCCAGTGAAGGAAAAAGACTGTGAGATACCAGACAGGCCAGATTAATGGAAATGACAGGCTGTGCTTCGCGATGGGTTTGGCTGAGGTCTTACCCACCGATGGTCTCGTCTCACCGCACAGTGGGACGGTTTAGACTGCAGCCAGGGTGGTTTTCAATTAGTGCAGCAGCAGGGAGGGCCTGAACGTGCTGACAGCGCATCACCATCAAACAGGCGCGATCTCGCCAAACCCTTCTCCTTCCCTTACTTTCATGCCTGGACAGGACGCATTTGTCTGTCTGTCCTTCTCGTTCTTGTGAAAACCTTGAAGGAATATCTTAAATGATATCTTTAAATTAGGTCTGAAGGAAGGACTGATTACATGCATTAAGACCAAGGTGACCGTGATCTCACATAAAATACTTTTGGCCATGCATCAGTAATTCATTTACTAATGATGTAGATACTTTTTCAAGAAATACGTAGCATGATACAAACACAGTGGGGTGTCTCATTAACCTTTTAGCACCAGTGGCATCAATCAGTTCTTCATGTGTTTTATAAGGTTTGGTGCGTCAATGGTGAATAGTTCATATTATTCTAAGCCTAATTCTCGGCTTAGAATGACATAATGACATTGAAATCAAAATACCCGAGTATTTGGATGTTGATGTTTCAACCTACAAAGGTCAACACTTTTCTGTCTTTCAAACTGTAACGTTGTCCAATCAAGGACATGTTACTCAAAAGCTGTGGTCCAAATCGGGTATTGAATTGATCCCCCTCCCGGACTGTTAAATCTGCTGTGGTCAAACCCTCATTAACGAAGCCTGGCTTGAATGTCGACTCCTTCACAAATTATCAACCAAACCTCATATTTTGTGTTTGAAAAGTTGTCTCAAACCAGCTGATAAAATCAAATGACCTCCTAGCGCTGCTCCAGTCTGCACTTAGACTGTCGTGGCTCTCACTGCTGGTAAATAGATGCTGTAGAATCGGTCAGCTTCTGTGCTACTGTTGCTCAATCTGAGTGCAGTAGTGGATCGCTGAATATTATTGGACAAACTCAAGAATTATTTTGGCATCTCAGGTCAGTGTTCCTTTCGTTGAACTCTAAAAGATCTCAATGGGTCGCCTATAATAACATATTTTCTGAACCACATGCTATAAGGCACTGGGGCTCCACAAGGTACTGTGCTTGGCCATTGGCTATTTTAAATTTACACTGCATCATTGGTTCAAGTTTTACATTAATTTGTGATCTCTTTTCATTGCCATGCAGATGACTCACAGTTGAATACGAAACAACAGAAACTGAGACCTGTACATACGCAGTAATCTAAAAATTTCCTGTTACTTTCAAGCAGCGAAGACAGAAAAAACTACAGCATCTGTGTGAACCTTTCACGTAGATGATGGTGTGTTTCTTTGTAGTGACAGTCTGAAGAATCTTGGCGTGCTTTTTATTTAAAACCTTTTACTTAGTAAATGTGATCCAGAAGAGATCCTGGATTCTGGATCACTGCAGTCAATGGAGCTTCAAAATGTGTTCCTCAATATTGACTGACGGAATTTTTATGGAATTTGACACAATCATGTAGGGTGGTGATCTCTATCTTACCACAGAATTTCATCTGGATCGGAACCAGATTACGGATACTGTCACGATACAGAGTTTAAAATTTACTTATCATGGAGGCTTTAAAAAAAGTATATTGTGTAAAATCTGCATTCAATTCTGAGTCCTCCTCAGCATCTTCTCTGGCAGTGCATCAAGGGGAGCTTCTGATTCTGATTCCGATTCTGATTCTGATTCTTGTAGCGCATCTGATCCAACCCTGACAGCTGGAGGAGCAACATCTGCCCGCCCTGCATTCATGGCGTCAGCACGTCTGAATGTTGGGCTGCAGCCTGAGACCAGAGTCCAGTTCCTGTTCCTGGTCTGTGCGTGTTTTAGTGGGCGTGGTGCGGTTTTGAGGTTCTTGCTTGTTGCGTCTCAGTGTGGTGAGACAGACAGGGAGGACAGGTACGCTGCGACGGGCCAAACAACAGGTGTTTCCTTTGAATGCGTCGTCGCTGTAAGAGCCTTTTCACCTTTGCTGCTGCTTCTTGTTTTCATCAGCAGGAATTAAAGACATGCGTCCTCGTCACGTTCCGTCAACTACAGGAGGGACAAATGACTTTCAGCTTGGTTACCCCCACCCAGGCGGAGGTCATGTAGGCGCCGGCGTTTGTTTGTCCGTCCGTTAGCAAAATAGTTCAATCTCTCTATCTCACCACCGAATTTAATCCGGATTGGATCCAGAATGGAGTCAGGAACAAATATTAATTTTTAACATTAAAACCCATTTACGTATTCAAAAATCAGTAAAAGAAATACACATCAACTCTGCAGGTCCTTCTGTCCGTGGTGCTGCAGAACCTGGACCTGTGTCCCTCACCGCTGATGTCCACATCGCTAGCATTAGCATTTCTAGCTTTATATAGCAGCTCTTTAGTCAGTATCTTGTTCAGCAGCCTCCATGTTACATTTTGTTTTTGCCTCTCTATCACTCTCTCTCCCTCTCTTTGTTCTTGACTCTCGTCCTACCTGTCATTCTCTCTCTCTCTCTCTCTCAACCCAGCTGGTCCAGACGGATGTCCGTCCACTATGAGTCTTAGGTTCTGTCCAAAGTTTCTGCCTGTTAAAGGGAACTTTTTCCTTGCCTCCATCTCCAAAGTTCTTGCTCTTGTGGCTCAAGTTGGGTTCTGTTTTTCCCTGCTAAATCCTGTAAAGTGCCTTGAGATAACTTCCTGTTATGATCTGGCGTTCTAGAAATAAAATAACATTGAATTGAATATCTCAACAATGTGTACTTGTACTGCCCTCTCTTGAATACATCAGCTAATCACAAACAAAATATATTCATAACTGTATTAATAATTGTCAAAGACTACTACTAAAGAATTCCTAGTTTGTGAATCATTTCACTGATGAATAAACTGATTCTGAGATGCGTTACTTGGTAAGAGTTTATCAGTTTACAAGTCCTGCTTTCAATATCTTATTTGGGTTAAAAGTATTAGCGTAAGCACTAGCATCAAAATACATTTATCGCAACACGAGTCAACAAAACCACATGTTTTACGGTAATCTAAGATGAATATACCTTATAATTCATTCTTTAATCTTCTCAGACGCCGCCTGTCCCAGCTGACTCTGGGTGGAAGGCGAACAAAGGCAGACACAGAACCATTCACACTGTGTCACTCTTCAGATAAGAGTGAAACTCTTGAACAGCACAAGGACAGGTGAAAATCAGAGCAGAAATAAAGCAACAGTTCAAAATAAAGACGACAAAAGGAAACGGAACCTGAGCACAGACACTTTGCCCAGCAGGAACTGGCCATGGCGGAATAAAGACGGGGTTTCACTCTGTTCAGGGAAGATGAAGGGGATTAACCACCTGGTGTTTCCATAAATTATCTGTGTATCTTTTAGTAATTTTTTTTTTATTTGCTTATTCTCTATTTCTTGTACATATGTATATGTTTCTTTTCTTTTTTTGTTAATATGTAAAATTTGAGGAAATGATTGTTAAACGAGAAGCGAAGAACGGGTACATTTAAATTAGCTGATGCTTCATCATACTCCTCTTCAGACATGCCGAATACATATTGTTATTGTTGTCTTGACTATTGTTATTATTGTCTTGACTATTGTTATTGTTGTCTTGACTATTGTTGTTGTTGTTTTGACTATTGTTATTGTTGTTTTGACTATTGTTATTGTTGTCTTGACGATTGTTATTGTTGTTTTTTTCACTCTCTTGTTTTACTGGCAGATGTTCTAAATAATAAAGCATTCATTCATTCATTCATATCTTCGTATGTCTAGCTTGCTCCGGGTGGCAGACTAGACTGTGTCTCCACTAACTACCCTTGGAAGCCCTTGATGTCTCTATCGGAGATTATTTATTACTAATCGACATGATAGAAGTATAAAAATATTCCCTTGTCCACGCTGCATGAGTCCATCTGTGTCACAGACACACAGCTGCTACAGAAGCATTTAAAATGTTCTCTAAAAACACCACGAGGTGGGGACACACAGGGACAGCACAACCATCAGTGAGAACCCACACTATATTGGACAGTAATCAGTGGACTGTGGGTGTCTGTGTCGCTGTCTCTCTATGTGTGTGTCCCTCTCTCTGTCTCTCTGTGTGTGCCCCCCCCCCCCCCTCTCTCTGTGTCCCTGTGTCTCTGTGTTTTACTTCCTTGTTCTTTCCTGGTGTTGTCTTCTGATGTGTGGACCTGTTGGACTCATGCTCTTTCAGTGGGTGACGCCATGTGAAGGTTCAAAGACGTTCAAAGCCCGTCCACCTGCCACTGATCCCACTGTAAAGACAGGGGAGGGCGGTCCCGGCGCCAGACCGCAGGCGGGCGTGGAGCGCTGCAGCAGATGGACGGGTGTCTGGGCCTGAAAGGGCTTTGATGAGGAAGCTGCAGACCGGAGACAGTGGGCTGCTCCTCAGCTGTTCTCCCACTGAAGAGTGTGGATTTGTCCACAAATGTCACTGGAGCATGAAGACAAATTAAAAGGAAGTAAATCCCTATTTCACCTTCAGGTTTTATTGACTGGCCCGTCCTGATGTCTCCACAGCAACAAGAGGAAGTGTTGCTCCAGTAAAAAAGACGGCAATAACACGTTAATACACTTTCTCTGGCATTTTGAACCACGCTTTCATTGTGTGGGATGTTTGGAAATGATGTCATAACCCACGTGATGACTGTTCTTCACCAGATGAACCTCATTACCTAACTAACTACCTGCTGCTCTGAACTACTCCTGATAGAGCTCACATTGTTTGAATTTTAAATAATGTAATAGCCTGAACCTGAAGCAAAACGAGGGCATGAAATGTTCAAATATAAAAGAGACAAACGGACGATTCGTCAGCCTGAAGCCTTTACCGGCATCTGTACAGGCGAGGCTCCGCACAGGCGAGGCTCCACACAGGTGAGGCTCTACACAGGCTCCGCACAGGCGAGGCTCCACACAGGTGAGGCTCTACACAGGCTCCGCACAGGCGAGGCTCCACATAGGTGAGGCTCTACACAGGCGAGGCTCCGCACAGGCGAGGCTCTACACAGGTGAGGCACAGGCGAGGCTCCACACAGGTGAGGATCCACACAGGCTCCGCACAGGTGAGGCTCCGCACAGGCGAGGCTCCGCACAGGTGAGGCACAGTCAAGGCTCCACACAGGTGAGGCACAGGCGAGGATCCACACAGGTGAGGCTCTACACAGCTGAGGCACAGGCGAGGCTCCGCATATGTGAGGCACAGTCAAGGCTCCACACAAGTGAGGCACAGGCGAGGATCCACACAGGTGAGGCTCCACATAGGTGAGGCTAGGCACAGGCGAAGCTCCGCACAGGTGCAGCAGAACTGTCAGGATTTGGTTTTCGTTAGTTTATTTTGATCTTTTCTGTTCCTGGTATTTCTTTTCATGTCACTCTGTTTTTCCTCTCTCTCTCGGCAGTGGGCGTGGCGGAGGACAGATTACCAGGTCGGAGCAGACACACCTAGAAGTCACTACTCTCCAGATCACCGGATGGTTGCTTTGTCTCTCCCCGTGCCGTCCCAGTGTGATGACTATGTCTTGCTCTTTTATGCCAGTCTGGGCTCCTCCAACGTCAAGTTGATGTTATTGTGTGATTATCTGGACTGTGATTATGATTTTTCGACTTTCAGTCAGAGTTAACTTGATTTTTTGTTGCCTGTGGATTTGCGTTTTGCTATTAGACGTCCAGCCAGTCTCCCCTTCGTAATTGTTGTGGTTGTGAGTTTTGATTTTTGCACCTCCAGTCTTATTTGCTTTTGGCTGCAATTTGTAAAAATATTTTTGGACGTCCAGGACATTACAGGACATTACTGCCCCCTACTGTACGGGAGCAAGCAAGTCAATGCAAGCCATTTGGTTTTATAGTGTCAGCTATAAAACGTCTTTTGGTGTCCAGAAAAGTGCTATATAAGGCCAACGCATTATTATTATATTGATTAATTAACTGTCAATAACCAACAACACACACCTCGCTCCGATGACCAATTCGGACCCTGTGATGCTGCCTGTTGATTGATTGATTGATTGATTGATTGATTGATGGGGGGGGGGGAGATATAACCCATCTGTCATGTATAGGGAGTTCAATATTCCTCTGGGTGAACTGCTGGAAAGTGTTTTGTTTTTGTTATTGAATGTAAATAAATGACAATAAGTTCAGACATCAAAACATGCTGGTTCTCATTGGGTGATTATTGAATGATGTCACAGTTATGACAAACAACGAGGGCAGTTTGTCCTGAATTAGGGACGTACAGCCGTAGACAGGACTCCGAGAGGAAGAGGCTGCATGTTATCTTGTCACAGCTGAAGAAACAAAACCAAACAAGTATATTCGTTTTCAGTTGTTAATGTTCTGTCTTGTAAGCATATGGCCACCATACCTGCAGTGGCTGTGGACCCGATTCACCAGTAAAACATCTGGGATTCATTTGTCAGCCAGCAAAGGGGAGGACAGGATTTTAGGCCATCGTCTTTAAATAGCACCTTCAGCCATTATATCAACTCTTCAAAGACACAACTAATGCTAATTGTGAGTAGATGTTTTATTACATTAAATTCATTCATTAAATTGCAATAGATCCAGTAAGTCAACCCCCAAGT
>NC_090897.1:15836427-15838927 GCF_040956055.1 Brachionichthys hirsutus | reverse complement strand
GTGTGTATAGGTGTGTGTGTGTGTGTGTGTGTGTGTAGGTGTGTGTATAGGTGTGTGTGTATAGGTGTGTGTGTATGTGTGTGTGTGTGTGTGTGTGTGTGTGTGTGTGTGTGCTTGGGCCATTGAGTCGCTGGCTCTCTTATTCTCTCCTGACTGATCAGCCGATGGCATTGACAAATGATGAATAGGTCAGACATGGTGCACTCCTGACACACACACGCACGTACGCATGCACGCACAAGGACACACACACAAACCGGGATCCCTCTTGGTGTCATCACTCGTGTCCTACAAGACTCATAACACCCCTGTGGCATGGGAGAGTGAGCGCATCAAACCTCAGAAGAACAGCCCTCCTCGCTTCACTGAGGCCGAGAGACTGCACAAAAGCATCAGACAGAGGAAGAGAGCGAGGAAGAGGAGATTCCTTACATAGCTTCCCATTTGTATGCACGGCTGCCGTCAGAGAAGTGAAGGTATCCCCAGATATCCCATCCCTCCTTGTCCTTTCATGTGGCATTCAAAGGCAGCTCTTTCCTCTTTGGGCTTATTGAAATGCTGCCACCTGTAACTGGATGCAGCCCCCCCCCCCCCCCCCCCCCCCCCCCACACACACACACACACACACACACCCTAACACAAACAAAGACTGAGGGATAACATGAGTAAATGAAAGGAGGTCAATAAGGTTCACATCAACTCTGACACAATAAGAAACCGAAATCCCAAACTATACTAAACAAAACTAATCCCAAAATATACTAAACTATACTAATACCCAACTATATTAATCACAAATGTTACTAAACTATACTAGCCATCTACCATAGTAAACTATAATAATTGAACACTACACTGAACTATATAATCCAAAACTCTGCTAAATGATAGGAAGCATATACAGCATGAATAAAATGAGTCCAAGCACCGAACCCTGTGGAACTCCACATTTAACTTCTGTGTACTTAGAAGATTTATAATGAACACGTACAAACTGAAATCTATCAGATAAATATGATCTAAACCAGTTCAATGCAGATCCTCTAACACCAACTGATCGTTCCAGCCTCTGTAACAGAATCTGATGATCTATCTAATAAAATAAGCACAGAGACACGTCCATTATCAGACGCTATTAAAGGTCATTGGTGACTTTAACTAATGCTGTCTCTGTGCTATGATGAGCTCTGAAACCCGACTGAAAAACCTCAAATAACTTATTGTCCTGCAAGAATTCACACAGCTGACTGGAAACTGCTTTCTCTAAAAGCTTTGACAGGAATGGAAGGTTCGAAATAGGCCGATAGTTAGCCAAGACATCAGGATCCATTGTTGGTTTTTTGAGAAGCGGTTTAATGACTGCTATTTTAAAAGATTTGGGTACATAGCCTGTGAGTAGGGATAAATTAATTATATTTAGCAAAGCAATACTAATTGAGGGGAAGACTTCTTTAAGTAGCTTAGTTGGGACCGGGTCTAAGAGACAAGCGCACGGTTTAGATGAGGCAACAGCCGCACTTAGTTGCTGCAGGTTAATGGGGCTGAAGCTATCCAAGTAACTATCAAGAGTGACAGCCGTATCTCTACTTCCATCACTCAGGGAGGGGTCAATGCCACACGAAGGCAGACGCTGATGAATGACGTCCCTAATCGATTCAATTTTCGGATTTAAGAAGTTTATGAAATCGTCACGACTGAGACCTGTTGGAACAGAAGGGTCAACAGAGCTGGCGCTTTGTGTCAGCCTAGCTACGGTGTCAAAGAGAAACCTTTGGTTAGATTTGTTCTCCTCTATTAGAGATGAGTAATATGCTCCTCTTGCCTTGGAAGCTTAGTCCTGTACATTTTGAGGCTGTTTTTCCAGATTAAAATAGACTCCTCCAATTTAGTTGAGCGCCATATTCTCTCTCTTGTCTTCGGACTCTTCGCTTAAACAATCTAATTTCAGAATTGAACCATGGAGCTGTCCTTTAAGGTATTCTTTAATTATTAAGGGGGCAATGGAGTCAAGTATAATTTATTTTATTCTAAAGTGTACGATTCCCATACTATACTAAACTACACTAAACTCTACTAATACCATTGCATGCTAAAGTGGTTTAATCACAGTGAATCTCTGTGGAAGTGAACTTCGTTTTAACGGGCGGGGGGCGTGATGAGGACACACAGTCTGCATGGATGGATGGATGCTTCATTATCAGCTTGCCTCCTTTAGCTGTGACTGGATGTAACACGTGACATTTATTTGGCATGCTGGAGGAAAGGCTGGATGAATCATGGCTGCACACCACAGATGTGGAAAGCACCCGTTGCATTCCGACCCAGTGGGGTCCTTCCCGCCTGCACCTTGGGAGCAAGCCGGAAAGCAGTGAGGTTCTGTTAGAGCACAACCCAGAGCCCTGAACATTATCCCAGAGTCCACAACGGCCCAGCCCTACCTCCTGTCTGTCTGTCTGTCTGTCTGTCTGTGGTCTCTCTCTCTGTCCTGTGGTGAATGTCA